>NC_056731.1:1112114235-1112226735 GCF_019279795.1 Protopterus annectens | reverse complement strand
TCCCTCATTACCATACTGTACAGGCCTGGGGATGTTCTTCATGTAACATGCGACCTGAAACACACCTCATCCTAAAAGCTGTGTGGTGTGTGCAAGTAAGGCCACACATATCAGTAGCACTACATACCTAGGTAGGGGTTCTAGTCCCAGTGTTGCCAAGTAAGAGTGTGTGTGTATGTGAAAGAATCTACTTCCGTTTGCAGAATATACATGTTCCAGGATGTCATCTGTCCAAAAACTACTTGGCATATGCTAACATTTCACCGGTATCATCCTGTGGAAATACATTCCATCACAACTAGTGGTAGATGTGTAAATGCCCTCTTCCCCATTGTATAGATGTACAGCAATACTGGGGTTGGTATATATAGCTGGGTGTGACTCTTGTGGATACAGGCATCATCATTGCAGTTACTGTTGAGTGTATCCCTCGCTTAGCTGGCAGTAATACTGTACAGTTAATGTTAAAAGGTTAAGTAGTTGTCTATCACACTATCTGCACTTCTACAGCACCTTTCATCCTCCAAAGGGTAGGGCTGTGCCACCCACACCAGCACACCTATGTTTACTGAGTTGAGGATTGCACTACATTGGGGAAGGGGGACATATACTCTGCCAGTAAAATCGCCAATGACATTAAACTTGCGGACTGCTTATTTCCCAATGTGTTGTTGTGCCTATTCTGTCTTGGTGGAATTACATAGGCTACAATGGGCTCCTTGCACAGGTACATACATCCATGTGTACAGTACTTTCTGTGTATTGCATCAACACCAATGCCTCTGTGTGTGTTATACACAAACATGTGGTGTGTACCATCCAGTACACCTACCATTGTCCACTGTAGAAGGGCTGCTGACATCAGCCACCATTCACTCACCTGTATACACCACCCCAGAGCTATCAGCCATGTGGCACATGCAGTAACTGCTATACAGACCTGTGACATGTGTCCACCTGCACCCAGGATATGGTACAGCCAAGGCATCAGCACAGTGCCATACCCCTTGTATGATACAACAGAAGACCATCCTCCTGCTGATACATGGACACCTACAACACAAACAGAATACATTATGGAGACCACAGTCACTCAGTGTTAATAACAGCTATAATTCATCATAGCTGGACAGCTACACTTCCTGACATATAAGCATTAAACATTACTGCTGACAACATGTTACACAAATTACATTGATACACCATAGTGCAGTGACCCAGTGCATCAGAACCATATTAACCTGTCCCTGCATCGATGTTATGGATGACAGGGATGTGGCCCAGTTATCATCATATGCACACTGTGTGTTGTTGGTTTGCCAGAGACCTAGGCTGAGCCATAAGTTTGACACCATGTGTGTGAGTGAGGGGGCTTAATTATTAATTTGGTCATGGTGATGTGGTGTGTGTAGGTATGGGGTTGCCCTAGCTGTGTTTGTATTGTGTGTGAGTATGCATGCACACATTTCTGCCATGTGGCTGCCCTATACAGGTGTTTGCTGGACAGCTGCAGACCATACCTGGCAGGGTGTGCAGTTCACCATCTCCAGCCACAGACTCAAAAACTGTGCCTGCCAG
Source organism: Protopterus annectens (assembly GCF_019279795.1). NCBI lineage: Eukaryota > Metazoa > Chordata > Ceratodontiformes > Protopteridae > Protopterus > Protopterus annectens. The sequence goes on along the minus strand of NC_056731.1, from coordinate 1,112,225,157 downwards.
GGGTTCTACAGGCACCACCGAGTACAAGCCATGATATGCTACTCTCCCCTGATGATGACATATGTCTGCTGGATCTGGGTCCCTCCTGGGACTGGCCAGGGCCACATGCACATGGCCTGCTGTGGTGTGGTGTGGACAGTGCTGCCCCTGCAGTGCTGGGGTTGGTACTGCCACTATGGGAGCAGCTCTGTGTTCTAGCATGTCCACGTCAACCGCCAGCTGTTGGTGTTGCTGGCCTATGTCCATGTGGCCATCGCACCACTCCCCCCATATGCTCAAGCATGGACATTCCACAGTTGAAAATTCCCACCATCTCACCCAACCATCTATCCATGACTTCTGAAAAATAATGGCGGGCACCTGCAAGATCATTGATGTTGTCAGTGACAGCTGAATGAGTAGTCCTCTGCAGCTTCACATCCTGTCTGGTGTACCGTTCCATATGTCTCCCATGGTTTTACAATCTGACCTTGTAATTACAACACTCTTATACAGGGTTTCCTAGACAGTTTTATTATGTAGCACAGTGTGGATGACTGTGAGGAGAAATACCTTATTATTCAGAGAAGCTGCAACACTAACAATGCCATACAGTACCAGACTAAACAGTACCAGCCCATGATTTCAATCTTTTATTTCTAGGCACATTTTTCATATCTGACAGACCTGTGGAGGGAATGTTTGTTAACACTACCTGAATGTTGCCACACACATATTACCAGATTCAATGTTATTATTATGCACATACGTCTCACTCTGTTACTGCACACACTCTGGTCATAGCTTCACAATGTGGGGGCAGAGATGGGACATACTTTGCATATTACTCTCATAACATTTTGGTGAGCTGCTAGAGTGACAAGTTTGTTCTTATAGATATATTTCTGACAGTTATGATGTCTGACAATTGGCTGTATGTCATTACTTGCTGCCTAAATGTCTGGGATCATCTCACTGATTTACCAGGGGGACAGGGTGACAGGCTGGAAAATTAAGCCAATTATCTGAACTTTCTGACAAAATAGCTGTACAGTTGAGGGGTATGATTCTGCATACAGCTTACTACCACTCCCAGGATTTGAACCATGGCTGTGTGTGCTAAAAATACAACAGTTTACTTTTCAGTTGAGTGTGCTATTTGGATTATGTTGTCTATTTTTTCACTGTTTTCTGTCTAAGTTTCTCTCAGTTGTACAATATGACGTTGTGATTGCAACAGTCATATACAGACATTCCTACACATTTTATTTATGTAGCACAGTGTGGAAAACAGTGTGTAATATAACAGTACTATTAAGAGAATGCAACTCTACATTACCATATGATACCAGAGTAAACACAAGCAGTCCAGGATTTAGACCTTTATTGCCAGGTTGTTACCCTTTTATTTGCATACAACCTATATGAGACTATTCCTGCCATACTGTCTGGTTTATTCAGTACATCCCATACACAATACAAGTTTTATAATGGCAATTATCGTTCTACTACTTTTAGATTTATTTATGACAGTACATACAAGATTATTACTAACCTGCCTCGCTAAGCAGCCTCTGCAGTCTACAGGCAGGGCTTCCTGACTCACAGTCTGCTCTACTGCCACTGTCAAAGACATAAGAGAAATATTTAGCCATACCTATCCATAATATACATGAGCTGGCAATTATTAAACAGGTAGTGGAATGATACATACACACACTGCTGGGACATCACCCCTCTGCCTAACTTCTTGGATCCACTGATCCAGGAGCTCCCTCTTCCTCCTTTTCAGGTCAACATAGTGATGCCTGACCTGCTCACCAGTTTGAGGGATGCCAGTGGCACTGGTAAGGTCATGGGTGAGATGGTCCCAGGCTTCCACGTTATATTGGGAACCCTGGTACTGGCCTTGCAGCAGTCTCTCTTCATGGTCTTTTACGAGGAGTCCTGCCATGACATTGGACTCCTGGATGCCCCAGCACTGCGCTCAGACATGTGATCCTTCTCCAACTCCAGCCAATGTGCCTACAGGAGGAAGCTGCAACCAGTTATGAGATGTATTCCCACCTGTGGGGTTTAAACAGGGCTGATTAACTGCACTTTGCTGTGATTGGATGGTTTTGAAAATGCTAAGCTGTGGGCAAATCTGCTTACCTAAGGTTGGCATTGCTTAAAGGGGTATAACAGTCAGCAAATCAATTTAGCTGGGCTACACATTGCTTACACCTAGTAAGCAGAGGTGTGCAATGCTTGGCATTGCTTATTTTAAAATTTGCACACTATTTGCTGTTTGGCATTGATTTATCATTAATTACATGTTATATATTTGTTTGGTATTTGTGATTCATGTGTACATACACTGTATGGAGTACTTATGTTTATTGGAGGATTTCACCACTTTATTACAATGACACCTCACATCTGGACTTAATGCCGTACTCCAGTTCACATATATATGTTATGTAGTAGGTTATACAACATAAAACTGTTTATAGATTCCTTTCATATGTAAATTGTAATTTTGCTATAGTGAGGATCTGTTTGGGTATACCTCAATTTTTATGTATATCTGTGATGGCTTCTTGATTAACTGCTGTGACTATAGTGTACAGGGTCCTGGATTCAAGACCTACAAGGCCTGTTTATTTTGTTGCTGGGCAGAACAGGGGCTGTTGGATACTTCCGGTTAAATATGCTTAAAGAGAGTATCTTCAAAATTACTTAATCTGTGTTCTTATTGCTTACTCCCACGCAAACAGGCTTAAACCCACTTACTACTGCTTAAAAGTGCTTACTCCCACTTACCCCTGCACTAATTTAGAAAGAAATAAAACATGGGTCTTGGGAAAGTGATAGATTTGGACACTCTATGGATTTATCATTCATTACACATTATAACTTCATTTAGTATCCCTGATTCATGTGTACATATACTGTATGGGGCACTTATGTTTATCTGTCGATTTTACCACATTATTACAATGACACCTCACATCTGCACTTAATGCAGAACTCCAGAACAAATATATATTATTTAGTAGGTTATACAGCAAAAAAACATGTTCATAAATTGCTTTCACTGGGAAAATGGAATTTACTACAGTGAGGATCAAACCAGGAATGACTGCTCACAAAAAGAGTGATTTGACCACTACTCAACTTTAGTACTGCTCTAACTAAATGTATCTTGCTATTTATCTTCTTGTGCTATTTAAGCTACAGTATGCGTAGCTAAGCAATGGGCAAACCCGTGCACCTATGGTTAAATTTAATCTGTTTGATAAAAAATAATTTATCTACTGTTATTTTCTCTAGGAAGGGACAGATTACACTTATTGCTATGGATTCCTGCGTGCATCTGCACATTTGGCAGACATCCTACCAACCCCCCATACCTCTCAACCTCTTCATTCAAAATATCTGGACAAAGTTTGAGAAAATGAGGTACAACTAGGGACATATTTTAAATATTGCTGTTATAAATTAGGCGAGTTGCTAGTGTAACAGGATTTGTTTTAAAATAATGTTTCTGATGGATTTGGTGTCTGAAACTCAAATGTATGCCATTATTTAATGACTTCAATCCTGACATCACCCCAGTGATTTCCCAGGACAAATGGGAAATAGGCCAACTGTATGGGTGAAAAATCTGGACATTTTGCGAAGATTTGTACAGTTAAGAGGTATGCAATCCCCTGTGAGCGTTCTTGCTCATTGTAATTGCCGAACTGCACTTCTTGAGTGCAGGGGCATGTGTATTACTCTCAGACACACCCCCTGCACTCATCCATGCTCCATGTCGGTTTCGGAGCAGAGGCAGCGTGCATTCATTACTATGCATGGCACGCTGCCGTACTGCTCTTAAATGGCTGTTTCCATGCAGGAATAAGCTATTCCTGCACCGAACCTTATTGTATCCCGGGGTATGTATACATGCATTCTTATTATTGCTAGTTCATTTATTACTATTATTTCATTAATTTATAGAATTATATTTTACAAGTTTCATTTTGAATCTATTTTTAGCTGACATATATTTTTCAAAATCTTTTCTGTATTAATCATATTCTTCGGATGTGTCAATGAATGCGTTTTCATTTTTGTCTTTGTTTTAAAGATATGTAACGGAGCATGTGACTTTAAAGAGAGTATGTAATCGCATAATTACTGTAGCCTTTTAGTCCTTTTGTCTGTGTAAACAGGTTGAAAGTGGATTTCCTTTTGCCATTTCATGCTCAACTACTGATTATTAAAAGTGTTTAAACAGTACCAAGCTTGTTTTTTTTTTGTCTTTCTAAGGGCTGTGGACTATTAGGTTTATAAACCCACACATATCATAACCACAAGGATCTGATGTTCACTTCATACAAAATATTAAAATTTGAGTGAACAGAACACAACTAGATTTCAGAATCATTCACTCCATTGAGCCAAATCTGATTAAATTTGAGGAAGTGACTCACATAGATCTATATATATATATATATATATATATATATATATATATATATATATATATATATACATATAGATACCCAAATTAAAGGGTAAAAAAGACACAACCAAACCATTTAGTAAAAACAAGAAGAAAAGTCCAGTAAAACTAGAGTCTTCACTGTGTAATGCCTTAATACAATTAATTCTTCTAGAATCTCCACTATAGATAAAGTTAAAAAAAATGAGTAGAATCGGTTATATTAACAGATATGAATAAAATAAAAGAAGAAAACTCTTTAAAATACACATGCCCCTGCACTCAAGAAGTGCAGTTCGGCAATTACAATGAACAAGAACGCTCATAGGGGATTGCATACCTCTCAACTGTACAAATCTTCACAAAATGTTCAGATTTTTCACCCATACAGTTGGCCTATTTCCCGTTTGTCCTGGGAAATCACTGGGGTGATGTCAGGATTGAAGTCATTAAATAATGGCATACATTTGAGTTTCAGACACCAAATCCATCAGAAACATTATTTTAAAACAAATCCTCATATGTCTTTGGTATTCCATCCTTTGGATGACACATTAGACTGAAGACCAATCTGCCTGAATTGATAAAAGCTTAGGTGAATGTAAAAGATCTCATGGCACTTATAAAAAAGACAAATAGAAGTTCCCCTAGTGTCCTGGTCAGATTTCCCTTAGTCATTGTGAATACCACCTCAGGTTCCCTCTGAAAAGTAGCCATTGGCCTAGTGGTACTAACCCAGTCAACAATGTTTAAATTAATTAATTAATTAAATCCTTCAACCTCTTGCAATGAAGGCCTGTGGGATATATGCATTTGACTCATTAAGGACATACCAGTGTTTCAGCTACATGATTTATAAATGCCAATGAGTTTACTAGTGCATTCAGGCCAATAAAGCCAAACACCAATTGCTGTACACATGCCATGTTTCATCATTTTCTATGATTATCAGCACAGAATAAGTAGATTGTCTGGCACTTAAAAACAAGTCTGATAAACATAACACAAGGGACACTGTAATCTATTCTAAATAACATCTAACCCAAAGGGTAAAAATGGCACACAGATGAACCATTAAGTAAAAGTTCAAAGAAGACTCAGCAAAGCCAGAGTCATTGTTTGGCCATACTTTACAAACACAGAGCATAACGATGCCCATAACATTAGGGTCACTGCAAAATGTCCTAAATAGAATAATGACTCGAGATCATTTCAACAACAGGATCAAATGTTGCACAATCCATTTTATAAACATATTTAAACATCCTTTGGGTGCAGCAGAAACAGTGGTACTGAATAAAGGATTGCCTTTTATTCCAGCGTAAAGACCTAACTTACATAGGACACTTGATAGCTTAAAGATATGTGCTAGACAGGCAGATCTTTGCTTGTTTTCTACAGAGCAAAGTGCTAACAATGTCTCTTTGCAAAACCAAACTGATTCTCACCTACTTAGATTTATGTTGTTAAAGCCATTGAACATTTGCAAATTGCATATGAGATAAGAGAGCAACAAAATAAGCTTATGCTGCAGAAATACTATAATTTAAAGTAATAGGAGTCATTAGCCGCAAATGTTCTGAAAATAAAAAAATGATATTATGGTAATAGAATCTGACAAATGTAAAACAGTACTGATTCTGGGTATTGAATGCTAAACAAACAACATGACTAATAAGACATTAGATGCAGGCACATTTAAAATACTACCAAAATGAGAAGGCTAGTAAATGTATTACTGCATGGGCTGCTGCTAGTAATTATACAAATGACTCTGACCTCATGTTTTGTAATTGCAGAACCATCTATAGCTTTTATTTTTGTATAACCAACATTGCTTAGAAGATTAGAATAGCAACACCACTGAAAGCAGTCATGGCTGGCTAATGCAGCCTACACCTATTTATGTGGCGATATGTTAATACATTGTTTTGTACACTGAATTCTTATATAAAAGGCAAAAGAAACTTTTTAGGTAAATCATATGGATATGTGGAATTATGACTAAGTATACTTGACCGCTGCATGAAACCTTTTGTTTACTATTAATGTACAATTACTAAAATACGTCTTGAAAGTAGGTTAGATGCAACACAATGGTTGCTTACAAACTAGAACTATACATCATAGTATCATAGAAGAATACTAGGCAACAACCCAATGGTCCTTTATAAGCCTAGCCCGTTTCCCAATAATATTTGATAGGTATCAATTCCCAATGGTTTTGTGTTTGTGGGGGGTATATGTACTTGGGCATGGGTGGTCAAGCATTTACAAGCTTCCTTTCTCTAGTTGGGACATATGTGCCAGACCAGGGGTATATTCATGGTTTCCCATCTACTGATCCAAGTTTCACTTGAATAAGTATAGGGAATAACTCTACTTTACATGATGAGAAGCTTGTTCCATAGAAGGTAGAGCCTTTGCTACACATGCCTGCCCTTCTAATATGCCCTATTTATCTTGCAAGTGAGGCTAAGGTCCTTGGATCAGGTGTTTCTTATATGTGTTTTATGGATGTGTAGCAGGTCCACTAGTGCTGGATCAGGGGATGGTCTGTATACCGGGGATAGGTCACCTCCCAGCAGCCTGTAGATGACTAAGTACAAGGGCAAGGCTTTGATGCACTTTGCATAGGACTTGTTTTCCAGGATATGTATTTTTTTTTTTGTAATGAATTGATGTGGACACCCCAGTCATTGCATATACCTGGTCAGGTACATACCAAAAGGTGCTTTGTACTCCATGATTGTTCTTATGAAAGCAGAGTACAATTGAACAATAACATGTTTGGATCTAAATGCCATCCCCTGCTTATAAGTTGAGCAATATAGAATGATTTCCTCACTACAGTAGCCACACGATTGTCAAAAGCCAAATCACCAACTGCATGCATTCCCAAATCCCTGACTACAGACTTTACAGTTAAGGGCATACTATCAATAGACTAGTTTGCTGGTATGTCCATCCTTCTTAATGATAGTATGATGTACATTTTGGCATTGTGTTTTAAGCCATGATACTGGCACCGGTTATTAGTCTGTGTCAGACCTTTTTCTAGGATGTTTGTGTCCTTGGGGATTCAGTGACTGCACCTAATTTACAATCATCTACAAACTTGATCAGCCAGAGGCCCTTAGCCTTGACCTCACAGAAGTAAATACCAAATAGCAGCAGATCCCAACTAGTTACTAGCCTTGTTGCAGAGGTAGACTCCCCTATTCTAACTTCTTAGGTCCTGTTTGTGAACCAGCTGCTATCCAGTGGGTGATGTACAGGTTTATGTCTAGTTTTCTGAGGTTGTCTGCAATGCCCATGTGGGGTATAGTTTCAAATGCCTTGACCAGGTTGAAGCAGGCACTATTTCTTTGTTGACCTTCTCAAAGAAATCCACCAGGTTAAGTAAGCAAGACCTACTTTTGACAAATGTAAACTGATTTGAGACCAATGTTTGTAGGTTATCTATATCATCATTTACAATATCCATGATTATTCTCTCTATAGCTTTGCATATCAGGCTAGTTAGGCTTATGGGTTTATAAATCCCTGGGTCTGTGGAAGGCTTACCCTTGTGCAGCAGAATAACTGCTGGAGTTCTCCATTAGTGGTGTAGCTAGACTGGGATAAGAGGGGCAACTGCACTGAGACAAAGTGCTGGGCTTTTAAAAGCTGGTATTGCATTGGGATCAAACCTGAGCATTGTCTCACTCTGTGTGTAGTCTAAACAGAGGATAAACTGTAGTAACTATTTTCTACATTTGTAGCAACCAGTTTTCTACAGTTTAAAAGAAGAATTTTTTTTTTTTAATAAAAATGTGAGAAAGGAGGGTCAGGACAGGGCGTAGAAAAGGAACCTGAATAGCTGGTGCAGAAAGGAGGAGGTGTGTGCCATGCATCTTGTGACCAGGTTGGTGTACTGGTAGAATGCATGGACTTTTTTTTTTCCTCTTCACTGGTATTGTGAATGTAACTGCAATAATTTGATCTGCATATTATAATAAAGTGTTTTGCTTTTGTTTGCTCTTCCATTGAAGATCATGAACATAACTGTAATAAGCCAATCAACATATTCCAGTATTGTTTTTGTTGTCGTTCTTAATTTGAAGAGCAGAGATGGTAGGACTCTAGTTTCTGGTACCTGCACAGGGTGCTGGTTTGGCCAGCTATCCTTCTGTCCGCCATTCATTTGGCATGAATCCTGCTTGGAGACAAGGTTAAATAATGATTCCAATGGGCCCAATTATTCATGTCTCATGCTATTAAGGAAGCATCCTAGAATATTACTGGGACAGATAGAAGCTGTGTGCTTGGCCTTGGAGGTCAACTTGAAAACCTGCTGTCTATTGATAAATGAGGAAATATGGATAGAGGTCATATAATGGTTACTAACATGATGCACTAGGTATGGTACTGACTTTATCAAAACACTGGGCAAATTATTAGACATTGTTGAATGCAAAAATTTATTTGTTTTTGACAAAGAAATATAGAAACAGATTAAAGGCTGATCTGTGGTGGCAAAAATCACCTCCATCGATGCTAATGGTTATACTGGTAAATAGGAGAGGCAATATGTGTATGACTCAGAATTGTCACTTGATGTAGATGTGATTCCTCATCAATAACACATGGGCTTAAGAGTAATGGAAGAAGTCTGTGTTGATTAACAGACATAGAAGGAAAAAGGCTAAAGGAAAAAGTAGTTATAGTTCTATCACAGGAAAATGCAATCCTCTTTCTTTTGCCAGTAATGAACCACACTTATGTATATCATCATTCCTTTAAGAAGCAACAACCACAAGGATATTTTTAGTCTCCAGTAGCCTTGTTCTTATGTCTTATCCAGGGGAAGAATAATAGATTAGAAGTATAAAATAAGTCATTCATTTCTGCCATTGCCTTCTAAAAATACCTGCATCCGTTCCAAAACTACTTTCTGCTCTTACTTTGACATTAATATCACTAAAGATTTGCATGATTCAATTGTTTTCATGTTAGTTTTATTGTAATATTAGATGTTCACTTCACTTTCTTCTAATTACACACCTAGCCATAGGGTAAGTGACAGATACTGCTTTCTGTATCCCCCCCACACACACAAAAGAAATATGTCAGCACTAAGCTTCATAGCAGTAGTTCAGAACCAGAGAAGCATCCACAGATTAGCACAAAAGCAGAATTCTGATACAATTCTAATTTTGGTTGCTACAAGGCTTTAGTAAATAACTATTGCTTTCCAAAATGTCCAGAGTTTGTGTACATGCTGAAATACTCAGATGGAATATGTTTGCTTTCAGCTACACCAGCCTCTGCCAAAGTGCAAGCTTCACTCTTGATGCACAGCTGATTCCAGGCCTGTAAATACTAGAGGAGCTTATGATGGTGTTCTTTCTCTTGTCGGCCTGAAGCCGAACAAGCTGAAGCTCTCCTTTGTTTCGCTGACCTCATGCAGTTCACGTTTAACTGCAGTAGCTGCAGCACTGTGCTCTCTTGACTTGAAGCAAACAACATAGTACAACAGGCAGCCAGTGAAAAACAAACCACAGATCTTTTTTTTTTATATTTTATATTATAGTAAATTGTGAAATTAATAAAACTGGTATTTCACTCTGATAGCTTTTCTTGACTCTGTTATTGCTCCCCTACTGTTGTCACAGCCCTTGCTGTGTGCATCTCATACACAGAACATCAATATTCTGCAACTAAATGTATGGAAAGACATTTAGAAAAACAAACACGCATAAAGCTCTTTGAATGCATTAGTTTTACTTCAGCTTGACAAGGAGAGTACTAGTATTAAACAAAACATTGGTAAATCCACTTGTGCTTTACTATTCACACACAATGCAAACAACAGGATAAAAGGGTTTAAATCATGACTGTCTCTTACAGACAAAGGCAACCTTACTCCAAATACTGGATGGATACAATTTGCTGTTAAAGATTTTTGACAATATTTTTTTTCTTCTAGTGAAAGGAACTAAATATAGACTAAGTCAAATTTTAGAGTATATTAATACTTTTTAATTCTTTCAGTACAGAGCTATTCTTCATCAAATAACTCAAATTTTGAATATCACATTTTACAAAGGACATGATAAATTTCAAATTAGTATATATAATAAGCACGTAAAAATGAAACTTATTTACATGCTTCAAGCCTACACCTAAAAATGTATTAAGTATAAATATAATAAAATCACAATTAGCTAGGATTCCTCAGTAGGCTGCAGATGACAATATGATAACAAAAATATCTGAAGTTATCACAAACATTTGTGAAGAGGGGATATAAACATTTTACTGATTTTATTTTATTTATTTATTTAACATTTGCTTACTGGGAAAGTCCGACTTGGAACGAGCCAATTTTCAGTGGAGGCCTAGGAAGAAATGCTCCAGAGGCATGTCTTTGGAAATGTCTTGTATTTTGTTATAAAAATGCATGCAAGAAGTTATGTGCTACAGAACAGATAGCTATACCCTCTATTTCTGCATGACTAACTTTGGCAACAAGCAGAGAATATATCATTAATAATAAAAACACCATACACACCATTTGTTCTCGATTTGTGTTTTGATATTTGTGTACACAGAAATATTGTCAACTATCCCAGGGATTCAGAATGAGCCCCACTGCTAGTTATAAGAGCTGTGGCCCTAAGGAGCTGTTTACATGATACAGAAAAATGTGATTAAATTAGAAAAATTAGCTGCGATAAGGAAAGACCTCATTATCGGCTAATTTGCACATCTCTGAAGTACCCCTAGCTAACACGTGTATATGAGCACATGCTTATGGTAGTTAATACTAGTGGTCCCTCCATTAAGTTGGCATAGGCACCCCCCTCTTTCACTCTCTATACACCCACACACTGACACACATATGCATGCATGCACACACGTGCGTGCACACACACACACACACACACACACACACACACACACACACACACACACACACACACACACACACACACACACACACACACACACACACACACACACACACACACACACACACACACACACACACACACACACACACACACACACACACACACACACACACACACACACACACACACCAACACAACTTATCTGTCTCTGAGTTGGTGCAATGTCCCTGATCTCTCTCTTTCAGGAGTGTAGTCAGTGAATGCCATTTTGTACTCAGAGATGATTATTGCAACCCCCAATCCCCTGGCATTTAATAAATAGTAATTTCACTTGAGATGTTGCCCCCAAACTAAATGTGTGTAACATTTTCAGCTTCTCAGTCAAAAGCTATTAGAGGTATTACTTTTAAATTTGCAATCCTTTCTGTAAGCAAGCTATATGCATGTTGTTAGAGGCATTCATCTAGATGGTTATAGAAAATATGTCTTGATAAAGCCTCAATGTTTCTCACATGATCAGAAGAAAATATATAGTCTCTAAAGTACAAAGAGTATTCCTAGCCACAGGCTTGCTGTCTTTTTATTTATTTATTTTGTCCCTGCCCATGTCAATCAGGGATCCTTACAGTAAATCAATAATGCTAGACATTACTGTTCCATTCTCTTTAGTGTTTGTAAAGTATCTCATGATGCTAGACTTGCTACTGTATTGATGTCTTAAGTGACCCTGATTTATATTTAAAAAAATATCTCCCTTATGTCATCTAGGGTTCTTCCTGGCTTTGTCCTGAAGCTTTTGCCACATGGGCACACACCCATCACTTTCAACTCTCTGTCCCTGAGTTTATAGGACACTCCTGGTGTTGCCTCTTATGGGTTTCTTGTCCCTCATAATGCATGAACTGCTGCAATCATTGAGTAATGCCAGAGATTTGCATTTCAGTTTTATTTTTATCTAAAAAAAAAACTCTTGTAACATTACCTAATCAGTGAGCATAGCAGGTTAAAACTACAGGTTTCTGGGTTGGGGTACATGGTTCATGACCTTTACTCCCCATTACTTTACTTTTTTCCCCTAAATACATAGCCAATATTTTACAGTATCTTGATGTCTACTGGTGGTGCAGTGGACTAATAGCCTCTGTGTGAGGTGTGAGGGTACAGGGCTTGAATCTTATTTAAGTGTCTTTAGGGCATGCCATTTAGTCTAGCCCTGGTGTCATGAGTTTCTCTTTTTCACATCTTTTGTGCTACAAAACTTTTCAGTAGGATGGGTACCTTCTCTGAATCACTCAGCTGTGTAAATGCCTTACTGCAGGCATTTCCATGAGAGTTCACACAGCTAACTAGGATTGGCCACTCCCTGGAATGCCTCATTGGCATTGGCAGTAGGACACAGAGATCGGTTGTTACCAGTTCGAGACTGGGCTTACTGTACATCAGTACCCTGATTAGAGAACGAGCATTTGTGGTGTTTTTTCTTTTCTCTGTGGCTGTGCAGCCGTGTAGCTTGTATACATTATTGTGTATTTTGTTATGTAGAATGTTTTCTATGATTTGTAATTCAATAAAATGTGGTTTCACTCAAATAGGATTAAATTCAAGTGGCTTTCAGTCAAATTATTTCAACCATGTTTTTTCAGTCAATTACTGTTCTGTCACATGATAGTAAACCACAGAGACAGTCCACCACATGCTGCACCTCTTCGTGATATTGTAGTAGGGCTGTCTCTGAATCAGAAATGGTGTACACCTTACAATAACTTTCTGAATTATGCCCTATATCTGGAAAATGTAAAAATAAGTAAAAAGGAAGTGAATGAAGATAAGGAAATTATAAATAACCGACTAACTTACAAATTAAATTAATAAATGTATTAATTATAAATCAAATGGCAATCCTTTATTTAGTGTCACTATTTTCACTACACTCAAAGAATCTTTAAAAATGTTTATAAAATGGATTGTGCAACATTTGATCCTTTTGTTGAAATGATTTCTTGAGTTGTTATTCTAGTTAAGATATTTTGCAGTGACCCTAATGTTATGGATATCATTATGCTCTGTGTTTCTAAAGTATGGCCAAACCATGACTCTGTCTTAGATGGATCTTCCTTGAAGTTTTTACTAAATGGTTCATTTGTGTGACTTTTTTACCCCTTGGTTTCAATGTTATTTGGGATATTTTGCAGTCATCTTAATGTTATGGATATCAGGCTTGTTTTTAGGTACTGTAACCAAAGATTTGTTCAGCTTATTGATGAGGGTCATGCAACAGTAAACATCAAAGTCTAAAAAGTGTTTGGAATTATCATTTGTGAGCAGTGGATGTCCAGTTTCTATCAATCAGGGGGTGTGTACCTACTAGCAGTGGATAAATAGAATAAACAATTGTATCTGTCCAGTTATTCATCATAAATACCATTTCAAGGTGCAAACTGAACATAAAAGTGAGACAGTGATTTGCCTTGCACAGTGTAATAAATATAATGGATTCTTTATATGCAAAATCATAATATCGTAATATATATCCACAATGTTTTGCATAAAATTCTACTGAATCTCCAAGACAAACTGAATTCAGGTTTCAACCTCTGACAAATTGGAAATCACTATAAGAGGAGGTGAGCAGAACATTAGAATAAAGAAAAATGAATACCATTGGCAGCTTACCTTTCAAGCAGCCTGGTGTCCTGTTAGGAATTATAAAATAAGCTTTAAAGCTACATTAAAGGATATGTCTTCAACACAGTAATAAGTTAAATTGCCCCCCCCCCCCATTTTCATAACAAGCTGTTTGCAGGCCGCGTCCAAAAGTTTCCACTAGTTGGGGCATCCCCCAGTGTACCTTTGTATTTATCAGGTCACTGCATATATTATCACTCAGATTTCATATTTACTTCATTAGTTTTGTTATCCTTTATCAAAGGAAGGCCATAGAAGAAGCCTTACTCTGTCATAACGTTAAATGCATCAGCTTCCTGTAAAATGACAGTGACACCAGTTCACAAGAATCAGTTCAGGAGAAAAAAAACTGCACTGTGCAGCAAAGCACATGTTGTCCCTAGTCTGTACTTCAGAAACCTTTCCAGAGCCTATATAATACCAGACTGCTTTCTGAGATTCATGCAAACTGTGTCCATTTTCCCCAACATCTGATAACTAGCCTGCCCAAAACTCACAACAGTTCAGGACTGCCACTTAGGAAATTATGCCCCCCTTCTGTGTTAACCACCTAATTAAATCAATAAATAAATAAGTAAATAAAAAATAAATAAAAAAATGAATAACTAACACAATAGCTCAGAGAGAAGTAATTTATTTCCCTGTTGCCTCGATACAAATTTCCAGTGAGATATAAACAATACCACAAATTCTGTTCAGGAGGAAGCCCCTAGGAAACAAAAAAAAAAAAAAAATAACAGACAATCAACTGCCAATCAACTAATGAAAGTACCATCTGTCTGTAACACCAGTCAGTATTCAGTAATTTTAGAGTCAGTGTATTGTATTTTTAAAATAAACTCTGCATGTGTAACAATTGTGTTTTAAAAATGTCTCATATAAGTTCAAAAAACATCTTACAGTATTGAAACGTTCTTATTCTTACAATTTTTATTATTTTTTAGAGAAAAATGGGAAGCCAAAGATTTATCTTCCGTGTTATGTTTAACATCTGTCTTATGCTCTTAAATCCTAATTTTTAGTTCCTTGTTTGTTTGTCCAATAAAAACAACTCAGAAAGACAGTTCATAAAAATCAAAGCTTCTGAATTACAACTGCCCCTGGAATTTAGAAAGATTATCACCTTCAGAACTAATTGGGCCATATGGAACTCTCCAGTAGAATGGCTGTGATAATCCATGATTCAGAGACATGACAAAGTCACATTGAGTGCCATCTCATTAGTGCATCTATATTACATAATTGACCTTTTAAAAGTTTGAAAGTCATATGGTTCGAACATTTAAAAGTTCAACAATGTGATATATACACTCATTACCAGCTCATAATTTATCATGTCACTCAATGTAACACTGTACTGTCAGATGTGATACACTAGTATTTGGTCTGCCAGCTCATGTAATGAGGTTGCACAGGTATCTTGCAACACAAATACACACACACACACACACACACACACACACACACACACACACACACACACACACACACACACATACACACACACACACTGAATGCTCAGTGCCCTGACTCACAGACACACATACACACACACACACACACACACACACACACACACACACACACACACACACACACACGCACACACACGCACATACACGCACACACACGCACACACACACACACACACACACACACACACACACACACACACACACACACACACACACACACACACATCTCCCAGAGGGCAACCTCCCAGAGACACAAGCATACATACATACATATGCATAAACATACACACATACCTCTGAGAAGGGCCTGTTTTTTGACTAGGTAGGGTTCAAGGCAGATACCACTACTAAGCTGGTGTGAAAATGCACTTAATCAACCTGTAGTGGGGGACCACCACTCCATCAGAACCACTATGGGTCTTAATGCTCAATGATGCTATTTTTAATCTTATTTTTGAAAATGGCTACACAGAAGATGATGCATTTACAATGCCACATGGTTGGTTCACAGATAGAAATGGTGATACTTTCACCCACACTCAAACATGCACACAGTAAGCTACATTTTTGCACACTGACACCAAATGAACACGCACACATATGCACACAAATGGATGGCTTCTCACTACTTATCTATTGTCATGTTACAAGACCTGATTCACCCATTAGAGTGAATGGTTGAACATAGCTAAAAGATACCATACATTTTTTTTTCATGCTACAAGCCCTGATCCACCCATTTGAGTAGATGGTTGTACAGATTCAAAAGACACCAAAGAGTTATTTTTTCATCTATATGATTCAAATCACACTGCAAAGCACTTCTCTGAATCTCTTTAATGAGATATTCTGGTGCTAGTGAAATTTACAGGGGAGATTGCATGACTAACTAGCATTAGCTAAGGTCTTAGACTGCCGCATTTGGATGCATTTTTTACACTGAGACCATTGTCCATACTGTGTCTGGTTCATGCATAAACTCTGTAGTGGAATACCAGTCTCTGAATCACCTGGACCAGACATACTGTGAAAACCTGCCATATACAGGCTTATGCAGTACAGTAGCGGGGTTACAGAGATGTTCGCTGACTTTTTTTTTTAAGCTGAAAATGATAAAGTAGCAAAATAACCATCTGCCAAATGGGAAAGTACCCCTGTTACAGGAAATACAAAATGGAAGTACTGGTTTGCAACTAGCAGCTTCTGTATAAATGATATCCAGATTTTTATCCCTATGGTATGAAATCAGTGGTCTGTTATTAAGAATGTCAAAAAATGTAATATCTATGTTAAGGATGGGCCAGCACTAATTTAATTAAAGAAACTAGGGGAGAAAAATATTTATTAAATATATTTATTAGCATTTGTTTACTGGGAATGTCCAACTGACCCATGACAGGACCCTTTACACTGGAGGCCTGGGGGAAAGCCTCATCCACTTAACAAATATTACTAGATGGGGCACAATATAGTATAATACAATCAAGACAAAACAACAAATGTTAACTATCACATAAAAAAATGCTATATAAAGAGAAAGAAACAGAAGTAATAGATCCTACAAATCATTGTATTCCACAGAGGTGTAGTTCAGTTTTATTAAATGTCAAAGATAATGTTAAGAGCTTCCATTAGGTTAATAAACAGGTGCAACAAAATGCGAAGGGTATTACTACTAGACAGCAGACTTTTGCAAGTGTTATATGTGAGGTGAAGTTATTGGGTTTTATGATGAAGCGAGAGCTGAGATTATGCAAGAAGACTAAGAAAACATTATAGATATAGGACAGAAAGACAGAGTTGTATCAACATTTCACCAGCAGAAGAGTGGCAGGAGCGTAGTTTGGAATCTTAAGAGGTGGGCCTAAGGTTTCCTTTGAAGTATTTTAGATTTATAATTTGTATTAGGTCTTATAGGAGAACATTCCAATATTTGGATACAAATGCGGAATGCATTGCTTGCATGTTTATTGTTTGGCCTATAGACTTTGACAAGATATGTATCCTTAGACTCAAAATATCTAGATGGGGAGTGCTGTAGCATCTAGTGTGGGACAGTTTAAATTAACTGAACCTTTGATAGTTTGGGAATTCCAACCAGTTTAGTTGGCTGAGTACTAGGCAGCCATGGGTTTTACTTGGAAGGTGGTCTTCAAACTTTGCTATTTTAGTTATAAATTGTCCTAGCTTTAGCAAAAGGGAGTAGCTGACATTTATTAGTTGGGGAGAGCATAGTAGATAGTTGGCAACAGATTTGCGAGGTCAATCATCTTTCTAGCTTGCAAAGTGAGGTAGGGAGATGCTTTGTAGAGGAAGCCTAGTTTTATATGTATGTTTTGATAGTAATTTGGACGTGTAGGTCAAATGTTAGAGTGTTATCTATGGCAACCCCAAGTGACTTATTTGTGACAATCTCAAGTGTAGTTTTTTATGCAGATGGTATAGTAAAGGTATTTTTGTGATCTGAGTGTTGTTTTGGCATGAAAAGAGAAATTTGTGTTTCATTTGGGTTCCAGGGAAGATTATATATGTTCAAAAAGATTCTATAGAGGCATAGAACTGTTGTGTAAGAGATTGTTGTGATAGCATGCGTGGAGCTGAGCATATTAAAGTAGCATTTTATCATGCTGAATGAGGGAGCTCCACCCCACTGCAGTGTGGAGGTTGTTTATATAAAATATTGAAGAGGACAGTACGTAGGGTTGATCTCTGTGGGACACCAGTGGTTATGGGTAGATAGAATAAGTAGCATGCTTGCCATCTGACACTTTGCGTGCCATCCAAGACACAGGTGCAGAGACCGAGGGTGAAGACTGTTTGTAGTATTTTAGTATGGGGCACTGTATGAAATGCTTTTGATAGATCCAGGAATATGGAAGAGACTAATTTACCGTCATCCCTTAGTTGATTTATTGTGTTGCAGAAAGGGAAAGCAGCTGTAGTAGTATTATGTGAAGGGCAAAAACCATGTTTGGCGAGAAAAAGAGAGAGTAGGTTGTTATCTGGGAGATGCTTCCACGGTGGGAATATATACATTTTTCTAAGACTTTTATTAATAAATAAAAGAGTAAATGGGACACACAGCCAATCCAGCTGGAAGAAAAAGAAAAACAACAAGAAAAACCTAGCCAAGATAGAGTTTGCACAGTGTGATTTCTCGAAACCTCTTGTAAAAATGAATTATAGGATATATGCAAATGACCCATTAAGGATACCAGGTGTTTCTGCTATATGGCAATTCTGAATACCCATGACATACTTCTTTTTAAGTCAATTAATGGACAAATTCAGGCCAATAAAGATAAATGCGACTAGCTAAGGACATGCATGTTTCAGTCTTGCTATGACATCATCAGCATAGTATAAGCAGATTGCTTGGCTAACCTTTAGAAACACAAGGTTGTTGTACCGAGATGTTGCCCCTAACCATTAAGGTGTCTGCAGATTATCTCATCTAACAACTAAATAAAAGATTAAACAAGACACACAGCTAATTCAACTGGAAAAAAGCAAAAAAAAACTAGCCAAGCATTTGCACTGTGTGATTCCTTGAAACCTCTTGTAAAAGAGAATTATAGGATATATGCAAATGACCCCCTGAAGGACACCAGATGCTTCAGCTATATAGTGGTTCTGAATCCCCATCACGTATTTCTTTTTGAGTTGATTAATGGAAAAATTAAGGCAATAAAGTCAAACCCCACTAGCTGTGGACATGCATGTTTCAGTCTTGTTATGTCATCATCAGCACAGCATAAATGGACTGTTTGACTAACGTTTAGAAACACAGGGTTGTTGTACCCAGCTGTTGTCCCTAACCATTAAGGTATCTGCAAAATATCCCACCTAACAAGTAAATAAAAAAGTAAACAGTGTGAGTTTGCTTTAAACTGTTGCAAATAATGCCAACATACCCATATCAAGTTGGTAGGCCACTGCACTGTATTATTAGCTTGCCCCAATTAAAGTTAATGTGATTCCAAACTACTCAATGTAAATGAGGTTTATTAGTAATGTAAACCATAACTAGTAATGCAGATACACATGAGCAAAATGGGAACTCATTCAGTAACCACACACAGCAAAGTGGCATGAAACACAGATATTCTACTGTTAGAGCAAATTAAACTACTAGCCAGCATGTACTAGTTTTAATGATTCTGTAGGTCAGTACCATCCACAACTAAATGTGTCATACCTCTGTAGTTATGATTGCAGATTGTATTGTATATGTACTGAATATATCCATGCAAGGGCATACAAATCACTAACGTATGCCAGATCTATGTTAAAACATTGAATCACCATTTTGTTGAACCACCATTCATTAAGACATTGACAAATTCTCACTACACAGAGTGACAACATCATCAAAGTACACAGTATCAAAAATCATGGTCAGCCAGCAGCATGCATGACACCATCCCAGTAAATATGTTGGAGAGTAAATAAAACACAGACCATGGTTTTCAAAGATGTGAATTTTGATGATGTCATCATGAAGTGTAGTGAGAATTTAGAGATGTTGTCTTGATGAATGGTGGTTTGAGAAAGTGGTGATTCCATGTTTTAAAATACATCTCAGCAAGCAACTATATAAATGTGCTGTTATCTAACTTTGTTGTGACTGTCTGTGCTGAGTATGGTTGTATTTGTTGCCATTTTCCTTTAGAAAAGGAAAAAAAATTAGGCTCACATATGAGTCATTACATACGTATAGGCACCCCAGATACATACTCCACACAAACAACTATAGAGGGTAGGGCTCTACAAGAATGTTTTCCGTATGAACACTGTAGACATTGCAAAAGTATCTTCAAAACCAGGGAGTTTTCAAGCAAGCAAAATGATTAAGGTTTTTACATTGCAGACACAAGGTGCAGGGTTTGATTCTCACATGGGGTAATTGGCTAAGCTTAAAATGGTCCGCAAGGGCAATTAGCCTAGTACTAATCTATGAACCTATAAGAACAGTGGCCAAATATTCAATATCAATATTTTTTGCAAATTGTCAATCAGAATGGCTAATATATTTGGCTACATGCAGTTGTTCTGCTTTTTATGTTGGCCAAACCTCTAGACCATTCAGGTTTAGAATTTTAGAGCACCTAAGTGATGTTAGAGCCAAGAGAATAAGCAATGCATTATACAAACACAGAGAGAAACATCTCAAAGCTCATTTTCATTTCACCATCATAAACAAAATTCAGGGTAATAATAAGAACAAATCAAGTTGGCACCAATTACTTAACAACAAAGAAAAGACATGGATTGTTAAACAAGGGACACTATTTCTTCCAGGACTAAATGAATATTTTTAACATTTTTATCTTTATAAAAGTGTAATGTCTTATATAACCTCCAGGTGGACCAATTACTATACAAAGGGGAATGTTTTTACAAGCATTTGATACGTTGATGAAGGCTTTGTAATTTTTCAGTCAAAACCAGTCTGTTTGTTCTCCTTATATTACTATAATAAATTCTATTGTCACTGTTTTGCTGGCTCTTGCTTTTTTGAATCATACCAAGGACTTTTGGAGCCATGCAGCTACCATACTTGCAGAGTATTTCCACTGCGTATTTGTTCCAGCCCTCAAATTTGCTACTGTAAGCTGTGTACAGTTATATGAATATGTAGCCCAAATAGTATTTATTGTTCCTGTACCCCATAATAGGATAGGACTGCACAGTAATGACTGCATGATAATTTTAATTTACTGGAAGCATAATGACAATATTGAACAGCACTACTGAGGCAAGGAGGAAGCAATGGCATTGTGACAGGCTGTGGAATGATATAGTCAAACGTGACAGTGTGTTTGTTGAGCATGGAGCATAGTGCAGACCTGTTGCAAACTGTGCCACATACACCTGGGATTAGGCTTGACATTTATATAGGAAACTGAGCTAAGAATGTCACATGGGGTTCTCCTAATAGGTCAAGAATCAGGCAATACCAAGATGCAGCAATGATGCTGGTGCATCTTCCTGATATGCAGATATATGCTGTATCTTATAGCCATCAATATTTGTTTAACTTGTATGAAAGAGTCAATGTTGATGATATGGAAATATATCAACAACTAGTATGTTGTTCACCGCAGGAAAAAAAAACTCTGCATGAGTCCTTCTCTTGAAGACAAGACTAAGTATGTTGTATAGTCATGCAAATTGTGTCACATTTTCCAAACTTTCACCCTGCTGCTTATCTCACACATGTTCTTCATGTGTTTCAGGGCCTATCAGTGTGATGCAGAGGCTACATCTTACAGGTGGGTACATGCTATGTGAATAACTATATATTGACACATGCCTCTGTGTCCTTTATTGAGCTGTCTAAATCCTTACAAACTTTCACCTTTTAGGCAAGACTTCTATCATAATGGCTTGTGATCCCATTGGTGATACTGTGGAAGTCAGCTATTACATATGGGATGTATAACTTTATTCTAATGAGCAACAATAGTGACTTTCATGTAAAATATTACAATCTTGATCCTAGGGAGTTTGTTGTGAATTTACTACACAGAAATATTATTTCACATCTCCTTTGCCCCTCTGTCTGATTTAGTGGCTATTCAGATATTACACAGTCTCAGAATAAAGACATATTGACCAGAACTGAAGAGATACATTTGATTTCAGGGATGTATGTGTTTGTAGTAGAAATTAGATCAAACAGGACCCAACATATTCCCTCTGATTTTTTCTGCTGCAGTAAAATCCCTTAAATGTTCCAGGTGGTGACATTTCTACATGTTATTCAGGAGTAGTATTAAAAAATTAACTTTTATTTTCCTTGCAAAGAAGAAAAACAAACAAAAAGCTTTTCTAGAAGTATTCAGAGATTAGTCTTAGCCTGCAAAGAATTTGTAATTTATCAGATATTTCTTCTTTTCAAAACCACAAAAAGATGAAATGAATATTGCTTAAGTTATTGAAATGTACAATAACATTAAAGATTATACATTTGATTGATGAGTTGCATGACTAGGTATTAAAAGATAGATTTCTGTGGTATAACTCATAATGAATCAAGTGGTAGAATTTTAGGAAAAGGAGACCTGACCTTCTCAGAAGCTTGAGAGGAAATGCTGTCCTTTGCTAATTAAGTATGTAAAATCTGTGTTATAAAATAACTTTTTTTCGAAGATGTATAATACCAAAAACATACATGATCAAAACTAAATAAAATTTCATTTTCACTGAAATTCATACTTGACATGTTTAGGGGCACTATTACATTTAAATAACTTAATATCTGAAAAATGGTTGTGAGTCATCTAAAGTTTTGAAAGATGAATACATATCACACTTTTGCAAAGGAATATGTAGACATAAAGAACTAAATGCATATTTTAATTAGACAGAGGTAAAGAGTACATTATTTTGTTTCAAGTTACTTTGAAAGCTTTGGGGCAAGATTAACAGAGAGTCGTGTGCACATTGCTAACCTATTCTGGCCACAGGGAGGCATAAATGCATTAAAAACTGCAAACCTGTATACATGAAATGCAACCAATTTATTCTAATTTGACACACAGAAAGCAAATGCTTGCAGACTTTTGAGGTGTGGCTTGTAGCAGTATAGGGATGGTAAAACAAATTTAATGTAAATCAAATGACTGCATATGGACATAATCAGTTCTAAACAAAGACAGACAATTCTGTACCTGTAAAAAGACACAGCAATAGCTTTCTTGATAAAGCTGGTTTAGTTATAGCTCTATGAAGTTTATCTTATCATAATTTGGGCCAAGAATATCACACACACACGCACACGCACACACACGCACACACACACACACACACACACACACACACACACACACACACACACACACACACACACACACACACACACACACACACACACACTCACACACACTCACACACACACAAACAAATTCTGATACTGTGCCAGTAATTTGTGCCCATAAAAGTCTGTAACTCTCAGATGCAGGTCTAGATCAAGCTCAAGGTGAGCTAGGCAACTGCCTAGGGCCTGGTGCAGGTTGTGAGTCCCTCCAGACCATACAACATTATCCAAAAAAGAGTCAGAACCCAAAAAAAAAGAAACAGTTTCCTCCACCGCTGAATGAATTTTCCTGCCTGTTGGGCTATTGAAGATTTTTAATTTAGCTTTTTTTTTTTTTGCAGACAGTTTTTGGTATTATACATCTTAGAAAAAAAGTTCTTTTATAACACAGATGAGAAATGCACTGTTTGGGCTACAGTGGTTCGTGCAGCACATAGTGCAGATGAATAAGGCTAGGACATGTTTAAGATCTGTTTCCTGTAGTACATGGTTTGATTCCCTCAGCCATCATTTCTCTTCTGTGTAGCTCTGACAAGATACCCAGGCAGTACTTCTAAAAGCATGAACTAAGTTTTAAATTCTATTCAAATGTCTGTAATAATTGTAAAACTAAGGTATGTACACTGACAGGTGTGAACATTATTTACAGTAATTGGGTTGAGACAACCAAGTAACAAGATATTGGTAAGCATGGCTGGGGTCCTGCTTCCATATCCTGCATAGGGCCTCATTTATTCACAATCTGACTCCGACTTTGGAGGCATATGCTGCAACAATGCAGCATTACCAGACATTCAAGTGGGTACATAGGTTATTACTCGTCTAATGACCCTAAAGCCAAGCCATGCTTCTGAAATGTGAGAATCAAATCTGTACATTATGGCAATAAAGGTGAACACCTTAATGTTAAGCCAACTCCCAACCTCCCAGGTCAGGTCAGACCTGTACTGAGTGATATCAATGAGGATAGCTATTTTTAATAACAGATAATATAGGGAGGTCAACATGAGATGCAGGTGTCCTGCAAGAATGCAAGCACCCTCCCCCATGAAGAATTATGTTCAATGCAGTAATTATTCTAATTTTTTGTATGACTTCTGCATTATTGAACAAAAACTGCTGCAGCATGTATATTGTCGGTTTTGCCTAATTCATTGCACTGATGAATTAATTAATGCATTAATCGGTCTGTATTATGTATGCTAGTCTAAACTTGTTGCATTTCAGTAGTCTAAACATTTTAGTAATATATTTTGCAATACCTTCTTTACAGCCTCCAGCAACTACAAAGGGGTTGACATTTGTCACATCATATAATCTGCATTTTTTGAGTGATGAGCAGAACCATCTGATTTTAAACACCATTACATAGTTATTGTTGCATACCACTTTGATACATTCTTCTGTAAAAGACTGGATTGTAAACAATTTATTTTTTTGCATTTAGTTGAAAATTGTTATTCTGGCAGGTGGTGCAGAGGACTGAAGCTCTGACTTGTTAATGAGCGATTTCATGTGCAAGGTTTGAATCTTTAAACATTCATTGGCAATACTGAGCAATTCACCAGATAGTGCTTTGGAGCAATTAAAAATATGGGCCAGGTTCCTTAAAGGTCTCCATGACTGCATGCCTAGTAACTATGAACCTGCTGTTATTGGTTCCAGCCATTTCCTATTGCATAGCTGATCTAGTTCAGGAAATGTTACGACAACATCACCAGTGTACATGTAGGCAATTTATTCTTCAAGGGAAGCAAGCACTGCATTTGTAGATGAAGCACTGAAAAACAAAGTCATTTGCCAGCAGCCGCCTATCCATTAATAATAGTCTTGTTTCATCATCATCATCAACCCTTTTTTTCCTATATTCTACATGGAGTTGGGGTTGTGTTAACTATCTCCATCTCTGCAGATTCAGTGCCACACTACGGCCTTTTTTGACATTCATGCCTGACTGTCACAGATTTTCTCTCACACAATCCATCCACCTCTTTGCTGGATGCCCTCATTTCCTCTTACATTCTTCATGCCTGCCCCAAATCTTCTTCACCAGAATGCCTTTTGCTTTTTCTGCTTTTCTGCACATGTGCAAAATTCCCAGTAATCTGTTCTCTTTGATCTTCTCTACATTTGGAGATACTTTGACTTCTGCTCTTATGTCCTAGTTTCTTCATCTGTAACCTGTTCCACTATCTTCTCTTCTGTCTCAGTTCTCATCTTCTTTTGATTTCCCCAGTTTGCTGCCATTACCACTCTTGTCTGTACTTAGTTTCATCCTACATGCCTTCAGTTTTGCATTCCATACCCCTATCCTTTGCTGAAGTTTTTGCTCAGAATCTGCCTGTAATGCCACATCATCTGCAAACAGCAACTTTGTTGATCATTCCCCTCTGTCCTGTTTGCTAATGTAGTCCATCACCAGTATGAACAGCACGTGGGCTCAGAGCTGAAATGTGGTGCACACCGACTCTCACTTGGAACCCCTATGTGAGACCAAACACTGTTTGAACTTGAGTCATTGGGTCCTTGTGCATAGCCTGCACTAATTCAAACAATGTTTCTGGGACTTTGAACCACCGCAGTACTGCCCAAATCAGCATTCACGGGACCATGTCATACATAACTCCCAACAAAATAGGGACAATTTCCACAGAATCAAGGACAAATGGAGATATAATCAGGGACAAACAGGGACACTTTTAAAATGTCAG
Organism: Protopterus annectens; assembly: GCF_019279795.1. Taxonomy (NCBI): domain Eukaryota; kingdom Metazoa; phylum Chordata; order Ceratodontiformes; family Protopteridae; genus Protopterus; species Protopterus annectens. Next base: position 1,112,199,112 of record NC_056731.1, on the reverse strand, counting down.
TACTATTAGCTTAAGACATTGACAGATTACAACAATGTGACTTAATAGACATTTCATGAAGTAAGAGAATTCTACAGCTCTAATTATTTTCATTATTTAGTAAGTGTAATTCACCACCTTTTCTCCAAAACTCACCAAAGTTTGGAAGGATTAAGAGGGACAGAGCTAAACTTTGAGTCTAAATCAGGGATGTCCCTGATAATCAGGGACAGTCGAGAGGTATTTGTCATATGCTTTCTCCAAGTCTAGGAATGCCCAGTTGGACTCTTTCCTCATCTCTAGCTTCATCTCAACTATCTGTCTAAGTGCAAACATTGAGTCAGTTGTTGTGCATCTTAATATGAATATGAACTGCTCATCTCCCATCTTAATTTCTACTTCTCTGCATATTTGTTTATCAATCACCCTCTCCAGAACTTTCATGCAATGTGACACGAGTTTGATACCTCTATAATGCCCACAGTTTTGGATGTTCCCTTTGTTCTTGTACACTGACATGAGTATGCTTATTCTCCAATCATCTTGGATAAGCCATTGTCTATACACTGCTATGAGTACCATCAGGCACCATCTCTTCCCTATCCCACCCAGCACCTTTATCATATCTGCTGTTACCTAATGTGAGAATGCTGCATTCCCTGACTTCAATTTCCTTAGTGCTGTTCTTAATTTTTCTAGGGTGGGCTCCTCTTCTTCTTTCATCATAGGCTGTGTCTGGAGTAGCACAGCTTCTATGGGATTTTCTTCATTCAGAAGATGCTGGAAGTACTCCTTCCATGTGCCTTTGATGTCTTGTGAACTGGCTGAGCAGGTTGTTGCTGGTATCCCCTATGAAGAGTGTCTGATTATCTTCTCTATCTTTCTGTTGTTGTCTTGCAATTTGATATAGCTTGTTGGTGCCACCTACTGAGTCACTTTCCAGAAGACAATAGAGTGCCTCTGATGCCCTGTTCTTTCCTATTGATACTCCTTTCTTAGCTTCTTTGTTAGCCAACTAGTATTCCTTCTTAGCCTAGTCCATCTTTTCTAACTACCAATTTTTCTTGCACTCCTTTCTTTTGATGACTTTCTCAACTTCTGCATTTGACCACAACTTTGATGTACCCATTTTACACACCTGCCTCTGCCATTAATCTCTTCTGTAATCCTCACACATGCTGTTTTGAGGTGCTGCCATTCTTCTTCAACTCCACCTTCTTCTTGAGGTGCTAGAGCCCTGAGTAATTCAGTGGACTGTTGTGTTTTCTCTCCAGTCAACTTCCAGGTCTTCAGTCTGGTCTCTGTTGATGTTAGAACCTTCTTTGACAATGCCTGCAGTTGATTGTGGCAACCAGGGGATTATGCTGTGGGACAGCTGTTTCACCGAGGATGACTTTGCAATCCCTAATTCTATCCAGTGCCCTTTCCTTACTAGGAGGAAATCGACCTGAGATGCATGTTGGCCACTTGTCTACGTGATCTTTTCACAGTCTGTTTGAACCATGTGTTGACTACCATAAATCCATTTGCCAGACAGAAGTCTAGAATGGTCTCTCCATCTTTATTCCTGTTGCCCACCCATGAGGACCCAGGGCAGTCTTCATATCCTGTTCTGTCTGTCCAGATATGTGCATTCAAATCACCCATTATTAACATAAATTCATGTTATCCTGTTTTATCTAGTAGGTCCTGCAATTACTGTTTTCTGCAGCTTCACAACCCTGCTGTGGGGCATAGGCTGAGATTATGAATACTGCCTTATCAATCACTAATTCGTTTTTTTACTCAAATGATTTTTATTTTGATGAAATAACAATGATTTAATACTTTCATAACATTCAATAACTATTTACAGTATTTACATTCAGCCTGACAAAAGTATTCAGATAAAAACATTTGTAGTTAAATAATAAGTTACTATATAAACTATGATAGTTAGGAAGAGTTTGGTTCCATCTGTAGGGTATCAATCAAATTCAAAACTTTCCTCCACGGACTATTAACCAATGGCTTAGGAAAAGTTCTTAACTCTTTAGTTCTTTTCTCCATTAGTATGCATTTCTTCAGTGATGATAAGAATTCCTCCATTGTGGGTGCTATATTAGAGTTCCATCTTCTAGTTATACATTTTCTGGCTATTGATAACATTGTCCACAATAAATACATGTCACCTTTCTTCATATTATTACTATTAACAACATTCAATAAAATTAAAGACTTTGTCAAAACAAATATATCAGTATAGATAGCTTGAAAAAAATAGTTAATCTCATTCCAGTATGGTTTAATATTAGTACAGTCATAAAAAATATGAGACCAGTCAGCATTAGTGGACAGACGACATCTCCAACATAACTTGCTGTTTGAAGGGTTCATTTTTGAGAGTTTCTCAGGTGTCAAAAAGGATCTGTGTAGAAATTTCCAATGAAAATTCCTCCAGAATTGTGAGTAAGAACTTAGTTTAACTGAAAATAAAATGTTTGTTTTATCTTCCATTGATAATGATACTTGAAACCCTTTAGTTAGGTATTGCCAGTAAGAATCTTTAGGAGCTGTCTTATAGACAATTAAAGTGTTATATAGATATGATAATTCATTCTTGACATTGATATTATTATATAGAATTCCAAAAATCCAGTTTATAATTTTTGGTATGGTTTTGAAGGAAGAGTTATGTATTATTCTATACAGATCTTTAGTGTATGCTGTGACACTCTGAAGACCCAACCAGTCATTAGGGGATAGGCCATAGGTTGACAATATACTTTGTGTGTTCAAAGCTTGTTGGTTTTAATACATTGCAACCAACAAAATAGGTTATTGTTTTCCCATAAACCAAAACTCTCTCTATGTGTTTTATCAGGGAAATCCCTTGTAGTAGTAAATGGTATTAAAAATCTATGCCACAGTTTTATATCTAAATTTGTGTTAATGAATGCTCTAAATACATCAAAATATTGTTTATTAGTGTTAGTTTAGTTAATTAGGGGCGGCCACGGTGGTGCAGTGGTTAGCATTGTCACCTCACAGCAAGAGGTTCTCCGGTTCGATCCTCGGCTGGGGTGCCTTCTGTGTGGAGTCTGCATGTCCTCCCTGTGGTCGCGTGGGATTCCTCCGGGTGCTCCGGTTTCCTCCCACATCCCAAAGACATGCTGCAGGTGGACTGGACACTCTAAATTGGCCCTAGGTGTGCGTGTGAGTGTGCCTTCTGTGGAAGGTTGGGCGCCGGGCTGGCAACTCGACACTGTAAAACTCCACTGCCAATCAATGTGCGGACAAGGTGATCCGCTGTGGTGACCCCTAACCGGGAAAAGCCGAAAGAAGAAGAAGAAGAAGTGTTAGTTTAGTTAATTGTGTTGTACTATACTGTAAATTTAAACTTAAAGTGTGCCATATATTGTCATCTTTGTCAGTTACCAAAGCATTCCTTGATAAATAATTTTCATTCATTAGTATAATGGAGTGTAACTGTTTCAAGTTGGAAGAATATCTAGGATTTATCCAATTCAGCATTATTTTAATTATAGATGCCTTTAAATAAGTTTCAGTCTCTGGGAATTTTAACCCCCCTCGTTCCATTTTCTGATATGATGAGAATATGCCACTCTGTTTCTTTTGGGATACCATAGGAATTTCATCAGCGTTGAAGTGATTTCTTTAAGGATTTTCTTTCCTGGTAGAAGTATAAGGGCTTGTGCTATATAAAATATTTTAGGTAACAAAATCATTTTTCTCAGTTGTAACCTATCATCAAATGTCATAAACAAATTATTCCATTTGCTTATTAATGTCTTGATTAAGTCTATGGCTTTAGCATATATGTCTATATTTTTGCCTAGGACTATTCCTAAATAGTCTAGAAATGAAACTTGGTTTTGAATAGTATGATTAACTGGAACCTGTATGTTCTTTTTTTATTTAATAATAAATATTTTGATTTAGATTTGTTGAAGGAGAGTCCTGTGATTTTTTAGAAATTTGTTGTTACTATATCCACTTCACCTAATACTTCCTTAGAGTTGGGTAAGGTAAGTAAGACATCATCAGCAAACATCATTATTTTAGAAATAGATTTGTCATATATATTTATACCTCTTATCTTTGGGTTATTACATATTAAAATAGGGAGTATTTCTATGGCCAGAGCAAATAGGATAGGGGACATGGGACATTTTTGTCTAGTACCTCTAGTGATTTGGATTGCTTCAGAAGTAAAAGGACCTAATTTGACATATGCTAGATTATTTTCATAGATTTTCTTTATCAGTGTTATAAAAAAGGGGGAAATCAAATAACTGTTAGACTTTAAATAAATAACCCCACTTTAAGGAGTCAAAGTCCTTTTGAATATCTAGACCTATTATCAGTGCTTCATGGTTTCCTTTATTGAGGTAATCTATCGGAGTTAATACTCTTTTAATATTATCCTGTGTATGCCTGTTATGTATGAAACTAGTTTGGTCTTCATTAATTATTTTAGATATAGGTATTTTCAATCTATTGACCATAATTGACATAAATAGTTTATAATCATTATTCAACAAAGAAATTGGTCTATATGAGTTGCAATGATTAGGGTCCTTATTCTCTTTTAATATAGGGAAAATTAGAGAATATCTCCAAGAAGGAGGCATATTTATTAATGTTTAAACTTCAAGAAAGGTTTTATGTAGGAAAGAGATTATAGAAGAAGGGAACAATCTACAAATTTCAATAATTAAGCCATCTATTCCATGTGCTTTATTTGACTTACCTCCTTTAATCCCATCTATAATTTCCTTTTGAAAAATATGTTTTTGTAGATCTAAATTAAGTTCCTCAGGAATTCTTATCATGTTTGGAACTATATTCCCTAACTTCTCATATTCATTTGTACTTATTTTATCTTTATGGTGCTCTGCATAATGATAATTAAAAGCCTCCAGAATGTCCCCTATGTCCAAGGCTTTTTTCCTTTTCCCTTCATGAAAGATATGTTATTAATTTTTGATTGCATCTTAACTTTCATAGATAAGTTATGAAGATGCTTAGGAGAGGTAGCATAAGAATTTAATTTCAGTTTTTCCATAGCTAAATTAGTTTTATGAGATAACATTTCATTGTATTTCTATTTGCTTCTTCTATTTTCTTTGTATTATCTGTAGCAATTAAGTTTTTATTATATTTAAGAGATAATATTTGATTTTGGAGTTGCTGTAACTCTGAGTCCCATATAGATGGACCTTAAGAGAATCCCAAACCATAGCTGTGTTTGCTTCAGGTTTATAATTAATCTCTAAGAAAAGCTGAAGTTCAGAAGTTATCCAAGATTTGAAGTCTTTAATTTTTGTGATATATGAAGGAATCCTTGAATTATTAACTAATTGATTGAATTCCAAGTATATTGTTAACAGGGAATTATAATCTGAAAAGGGACAAGGATGTATTGAAAATTTCAAGATTTTAGAATAAAGACCTTGTGAGATATAAATGTTATCTATTCTAGTTTGAGTACCGTGTCTATAGTTCTGGTGTGAGAATAGTAAAGAATTTGGTCCCAAAGCATTAAAGGTATCTTTTAATTTAAACATTTCTGTCAATTTTTTAACTGTTTGGCTGAGGGCAGCAGTCTATGAGATTTCCTATTGGTATTTTTTGTAATATCTGTGATACAATTGAAATCACCTCCTAGTATGATATTACTTTCAGAAGTAGTTGCAATAAAGTCTAAGTGTTTCTTAGCTAGTCCAACCCCATCCCCAGGAACCAGTATAAATTAACCAGGGTCCAAATTCTATTATTAAACTTAAGTATAACTAAGGCCATGAGCCCATCATTATCTACATGTTTGTAAATGATTTGAGGATTTAAGAAAGTCTTTTCCCATAGAACTGTTACGCCTCTGGCCTTATTTTTATAAGACGATTGAGCAAGTATTGTGTATTTCTGAGGGTCCCACATAAATGTGTTATTTAATTTAAAGTGTGTCCCTTGGAGAAAAACTACTTGAGTTTTGTTTAGTTTAAGATACCTTAGTAGGTTGGCTCTCTTATATGGGTTGTTTAAGCCATTAGCATTTAAGGATATCAAAGTTAAATCCATATCAGAATTCTTTAAAGATAGCAAGTAATAAAGGAACGTGTATTAATAGATTCCTGTATATATAATACTCTTCCTGAATAGGCAATAGGATATCAGTTGTTGTATTTCTATTTATCTCAATCCAAATAACTTTCCCCATGAAAGATAAAAGTAAAACAATTGTGTCAGGCATTTCAAAACTAGAGAAACAGTTAATTAACAAAAAATTGCATATTTAATTCTGATATAAACTTTATGGCTGGCATACATGGAATGAGATACATTCTTAGTCTAGCAAACAAAACTAAATCTACTAAACTACCTATCCCAACCATAAACTTTTGTTGGTTCGAGCCCATGAAAACAAAGTAAAAAATGGAGAATATATTATAAAGTAAGAGAAAAATAGTATTGATAAACAACTAATCAGATATTGATTCCAGTTAGGTTTTTAGAGATAAGTTACATACACTATTATTAGAAACATTAAACATTTATACAGTAATTATTCACTAAATAAGCAAGAGACATATTAGGATATATATGATCTGAATTTAGTGCTTAATAGACTAAGGAAACATTAGCTTTATTAACAATCTAAATGATTACCCAAAATACCTAAGCATGTCATCTCTATTAGTTCTAATAAAAACTTCAAAATGACAGAACAAATCAATGAATCATTTAGCATTTGTATTTACTTGCCCTATGAATAAATCTTATCATGACAAACTCCCACTAAATAAAAACTTTATGAGAATTGGGTGTTAGCACATAGTGAGTGTGTGTCATTCCCAAAAGATGTTAACAAAGACTTTTAGAAATATTCCATAAGACATATTTGTCCTTAATTAACTCCTAAACTTTTGGAATAGCAGATGTTTAAATAACTGACTAAAATCAATAATAAGTAACTAGCATCACTAATTGTGATCACATCCCTCCCTGCCTTCTCACCATGATTCCCACACCATTTCTAGCCTTTCTACTGAAAAGTAGCCTTTGGATCCCAAGTCAAGTGGTTTTGCTGCATTCCATCTTGTCTTTTGGATACATAGGATGTCCAGCCTCCTAAATGCCATCATGTCATCTACTTCCAAGTTCTGTCCTGTCAGTAAACCTACATTGAGTATATTAATTCTCAGTTTATGTTTGGCAGGTTGATTGGTTTACTTCCAGCTTTCACTTAACAGTGCTATCTCAGGCAACCCAGGCAAGGGCTGGATAACTGGGCATTGCCAGCTAGTAGGGTTGCTGGCCTTTATGGCTGGCACACACTGGCCAATAGAGGCACATACACCCTTCCCACTGTTAGCATAAGCCTCTGGCATAGTTCAGAATACCAGGTCCCTGGTGTAGTTCAGAGTAGGCCAGGTCTTCAACCCACTTATCACCTGCAACCATATCTCTACCATTGCATGCAGTCTGTGATCCATGTTCTCCTATAACCAAAGCAGCTTGTCTATACAAATCTTCCCTATAGAGCACTATGTAGAGTCTGTGCTGTACCCACAGCTCCATTCATTGGTGAGTTTGAGATGTTTTGCCAAGGTGGGAGGAACCCCAGAGATACACAGGGAGAATATGCAAACTCCAAACAGGCATTGCACAGAGGTCAGGATTGAACTTTGTACCTTATGCATGGGAGGCGCAGACCTTAACTATTATGCCAACGGGTCTCTAATTCTCTTTAATGTAGAATGATTCAGATTACTTTCATTTCTGCAGAAATTGTGAGTATTAAGTTAACAAGTGGTTATTGTTTCTTATGCTTTTATAAATAGTCTTCTATTTAAATTGTAGTGCACATATAGCTGGATCTTGGTATTATGGTATGATGCTAGTGATCATGTAGTTCCCCCAAAGCTACTAACAATGTAAATGTAATTATTCTTCATAATAATAAGGTTTGTACATAGTCAACAAAGTGGCTATAACTACTAGTGGGGGGCACTCTGTTGATGAAAGTACTTTATATTCTTATTGTTTAGTCATTGTTAGGTGATTTGATCTGGCTTTGCTTTGCAAGACTAGTGTGTGTGTGTGTGTGTGTGTGTGTGTGTGTGTGTGTGTGTGTGTGTGTGTGTGTGTGTGTTTGTGTGTGTGTGTGTGTGTGTGTGTGTGTGTGTGTGTGTGTGTGTGTGTGTGTGTGTGTGTATGAATTAAATTGGAATAATTTGATAATTTGACTACTGTGTGTTTGTGTGAAACAAACTTGAAATAAGTGACTTTTTTACACAGACATCTGAAAAGGATGCAGTCAACAATGTAGCTATAATTGCTGGGTGAGGGGAATATCTGTGTATAAAAATGATTGACTCCACCATTCTAATAAAATTAAAAAAGGTCATTAGTCTGTCTTTGCAAGATTAGTGTGTGTTTATATAAAGCAAATGGAATAACTTACTGTGACCATTTTTATCATAATCAGACATGTGATCTGCACACTGTCAATCAAGTGGCTGTAATTGTTGAGTATGTGTATTGTTAGATTATAGTGATACAGTTTGAATGGCTTTTTATGGTTCAAGTTTTCTGAAATGTGTATTTTTGTCATTGGTTTATACATTTTTTTCACAGCTTTCTGGAAAAAAATGTTCAAAGCTACAGATTTAAAATACAGTCAAACAGATGTTCTGAATGGGTACTTTGGTCATAAATTTTATTTCACCAGTTAATGAAAAAAATGTCCAAAACTACAAATTTAAAACAGACTCTAACAAATGTGTTGCTGCATTAAACAAGAGCTATAATTTAAAAGAACCAGGAAGGTGAATCAATGAATGCATGCATTTATGTATAGTCTTAAAAATGCATAAGGGGGACCACGGCTTGAAAACAGCCCGGGGCCCAAGTTACATTTAATCTGCCACTGGCCAGATGCATTTTCAATGAATGTGAGTTTCAGTGTATTTTGAATGAATGTGACCTGCAAACAAGGAGAAGTTCACTGCTGCTCAGGCTGAGTCTGTTTTTAATGTGAGACTTTTTTTTAGTAAATAGCTATCAGTGTTTGTGCTCTAAAATTTGAAATAAACATTTTAAATTAATTCCAAACGTCTGTAATCATTGTAAATGTAAAGAAGAAATAGTATGCATACTTTCAGGTTTCAACAGTGTTTATGGTAATTGGGGAGAAACAGCCAAGAAGTGGGACATTGGAATGGATACACATGTGTGGAGGGGTCCATTAACCTGCCTATGGCTCCATTTGACCATTATCCTCAGACATAGAAGTAAAAAAAGGAATCAAGGCAAATGGGAAACGTTAGTGTCATTAATTCATTACATCCAAGTGACACCTCCAGGTGCATCTGCAGTTAATTCCTACTGACACCTCTAGGTGTCAAACATTGATTGTTTACATTTGCATCAATAATTTCAAAACCATGCTATGTACCAGGTTATAAAATATTTCATATTAATGCTTATAAAATGATAAACTCAACTGCATTCATATTCTGTCTAGTGTAGGTAAATAGATATTAACTATTGCTTTTAGGATATTAATTTATATAGATATAATTTTCACATTTTTCTAAATATCTCAACAACCAGGTAACACAGACAAAACTCCTTAACCTCGTTTAAAAGCTAGATTAATAAAATGCTGCTGACTGTATGTATGTAACCTGAGTGGTTGCTGAGATATTGTAAGTTGCTTGCAAAATATTACAATGTAATAGTTACTGTGTTCATTTTGACTTATAAAATTCAGTTTAAGGCCTAGAACTTAAAGAATACCATCACTATAAAAATAGTTTGTGCTGAAGAGTTTTCCATTTGTATTTCTTTTATAACTCCTGTGGTCACAGAAATATTAACATTTGTTTGAAATGTGAGGGCATACTTTGATTCTGTCAAAAAGGCTTAGGAGCTGCCCATTTGAAGCTACAGTGCAAACTTTCTGAGCTCCGTTGGAGTGAATGAGTTAAAACAAACAGAACACACAAAATACCCAAATTATATGGCTGCATTATCATTAAGGAATAATTCCACAAAATAAAATGAGTGAATGGTATGGTTATTCTAGTGAAGATCTGCATTATCAGAGTAAAATTATTTAAAAAGGGCATTATCCTTTGCTTACTGCTGAAAATGTAGTTGCAAAAATACACATGACAACTTTTTCAGTGCTAAATGCAAGCCATTTTTGGCAGATAAATCTAAATGAATAAAGTTCCAAATAGTGTATATTTAAAGGATTTGGGGGCTATTTGGGCTGTAAACATTCCTTAGGTTTCATCTTGGTATTTTATCAGTGCTATGTGCTAACATAGTGTGTGTTGGGGCCATGACCTTTGCATACAAGACCTGGGTGTCTGAAGCCATGATCATATAAACATTGTACTAAGCATAGTTCAGAGCTATTGTACATGTAACTAGTTGTTTGGTAGGTGTTGCAAACCAATTACTTTGAATCATTAAGTACAACACAAAGGTGATATGTATCCTATATTTGTGGACTATTATTTCAAGTTTAAAACATATCATGCTGGCAAATACAATATAAATGAGATTACTACATTAAGAGTCTTGTAATATGAGAATACTCCATTGCAGTGGCTCAGACTCTGACCAGCCCAATTGTTGATAGTCGGAAGGTTTAAAAGCAGATTACCTACTTCAGCTCTGTCATTGATGCCTGAAAATCAACATAAAATGAAGGATGTACTGGAAAGAAGTCAAAATATATGGAAATACTGTGATAGAAACTGCAGAAGAATACTAGATTTATAGGTAGGAGGCAAACAAAGTCCCCCAAATCCATGGCAGATTTGGCATCATGAAGCATATATATATATATATATATATATATATATATATATATATATATATATATATATATATGTATATGTGTGTGGCAACATAGTCAACATCATATGTTGCATGTATGGAAGATGGGAACCTGTACAGAAGGAATCAGATATATTTGCATTTGCATTCAAAGTTAAATTTCCAGGAAGATGAGTGACCAGAAGTGTCATAACTAGTCCTTTTCCAAGAGAACCATCACTGAGAACTGTTATAGTTAATTTCAAATAGACTTACATCTACAAATAAAGCTGCTGTATAGCAAGAATTTTCCCAGAATGAAGACTGATGTGAAATGTAAATAGTATTGTTAAATTCTCCATAAAGGCAAATGAGCAGTTCCAGTATTTCATTGACTTATTTAACTAGTAGCTGGTAACTGCGGTGGTGGTGCTGCGGTAGCGTTGTCGCCTCACAGTAAGACGTTGTCCTGTTCGATTCTCAGCTAGAGCATCTTCTGTGTGGAGACATGCGTGAATGGGTGTACCTTTGTTGAAGGTTGTGCATCAGGACTGGCAACTAAGCACGTAAAAATCTACTGCCAATCATTAGCGGACCGGAGTTCCGCTGTGGCGACCCCTAACCGGGAAAAGCCAAAAGACACAACAACCTAACTAGTAGCTGGTCAAAGGACCATTTAGAGTGGAAAATGATTCTAAGGAAGATACATGTTATTAAAATGTCTCCTCAGTATACTAAGACATTTGATTTTGATGTTAATAATGCATAACATGCTTAATACAATGTTAATATTAGCTTTAAAGTTATCAGTGTGACATGCTGCATGTCACCTCATAGATACAAATGTCATAGGTTTAAAAGTAGATATTGGATATGGTATTGAGGCAGATACAATGACTTGCACATCATAGTGAACTTTTGTTTCTACATTTTTCAGTTTGAATATATACTTTATTAATACAGTGGTAGCGTTGTCGCCTCACAGCAAGAGGTTCTCCCGTTCAATTCTCGGCTGGAGCACCTTCTGTGTGGAGTTTGCATGTCCTCCCTGCAGTCGAGTGGCATCCAGAAGACATGCGTGAATGGGCCTGCCTTCGTTGAAGGTTGGGCACCGGGCTGGCACCTCGGCACCATAAAAATCTACTGCCAATCATTAGCTGACCGGAGTTCCACTGTGGCGACCCCTAAGCAGGAAAAGCCGAAAGAAGAACAACAAACATTAATGCTGCATCACATCTCCTTAGTCTTGGATTTATTTTTTGGTTATCCACACACCAGTCACAAAAAATCTGACAGTCAGCTAAGGGAGGAGTGGTGATGGTCTTATCAGCAAAACTACAGCTCATAATGGCATATGTCCAAACACTATATGACAACAGTCACACAAGACATGGTAAGTGCAGACACACCTGTCCCCTCCACCAGTGAACTAGCAAAAGGTATTCAGCAGAACACCAGTTCCTGTTTCTCTGATAAGTATGACTCTATAGAGGATGCTTGTTTATCCATGAGTAAGGCTGCTTTCAGCCTAGATCATAGCAGGCTGCAGACCCAAAGGAAACAGACAAGGGTATCACTGATATGACCAATGGGATCACAATGCCTATAGACATGACATGTGGGATGTCCCATTGTAGGTCCATATGATTCTTGCTACTCAGTGTGTGCCCATTGTGGAAGATCATTTCTTCCTATGCTACAATTGCTAGAACTCTCCATGGTAAGTCATACATCTTTGGCACTTTCCAAATGAGTCAGTACTGGGGCTTTTTTTAAAGTGCGATGGAGGAACTTTATAAGAGTGGTGCACCAACACACACAGAGCTTCATATTGCAATAGTGCCAGTTCATATCCATGGAATTGGCTGTACGTGGTATGGCCTGTGAAACCATGATGTTTGCATACAAGACCTGGGTGTCTGAAGCTATGATAAGAGTAGGCAAAATCTAGCATTGACTGCTGAGCAACATACTGTGCAACAGGCCATAATCAATATTCCTGTAATGGATGAGAAATTTCGCTTTACCTTTACAAAGACAAATTTCACTCATGCGAACAGCAAATGTTCGAAAGTACAATTTCAAAATCACAGAATATCGATCTGACAATGTTCGAAAGACTAAAGGTCGAATGCTGTATTGCATTTGGCCATTAAACATTCGCACAATATGAGTACGACCTTAAAAGACGTCGCATACATGTGTACATCGTTTCCATATTGTGTTTGAGCAAGTACTATTCAAAATTCAGTGGTAGCAAGCTGAAATCCTTCTATTCATTCTTGTGGATTATTGTGCACAGCAGATATCGACACAGGATGGAGGTATGAAGTCTTGTTAATGACTGTTGTAAGGGAAATTATAAACAAAGACTGCAATGCAGCTACCGCTGCTAGTTTCGGACACTTTCCAATGTGTTTTCATATTGAAAGATTATGTTATCTGTAGAAAATATCCATGTAATGTGTCTCTATGGCATACCTGATAGTAACCGCAAGTGCAAGTATGTGAAATCCGTACATAATGATGTGACCCGAGTGTCATATAATGTATAATGTTTAATGTACAGTATAAACATAATACGGAAAGTATGGCAGCCATATGTTCATCTCACAGTCGCAAATGCTGTTGTAGAGCATGTAGGAATGACTACACTGTATTTGATAGAAAGCATGATGTCTGTGTATTCTATATAGTGTGTCATGTAATCCTGTAAAGCTTGGCTCATGTTTGTGATGCTATGTAAAATGGTGCAGGTGCAGTAAGTGGCAAGGGTGATTGTAAGTTGTAAGTGCATAATGTGGAATAGTAAACACCAGAAGCAAAGTTAACATCTGTATTCCCTAATGTCATCATAGCTGGCATGTCTGTCCTAATATGTCTTATCTGTTGTTGTTCGCTGGGTAAAGAGTGTGCTGTCACCTGTCTTTCAGCCTGGGGAAGGTAGTTCAGAGGAGTATGCGCCAGGTACGGTGAATACAGTGTACACTACAAGCAGGACCCAGAAAGGAAGTGAACTGATAATCATAGATGGGTTTCAGTACTACCAAGAGAAGTGTGTACAAGCTAGGCAGTATTGGTGTTGTACACATAAAAATAAGAAAATATGTAAGGGTAGATGTGTTACAGACTCAGACAAGGATGGTTATAAACTGGTTAAGAGCAACCCCCATTATCATACACCTGATGTGCTGCAAGGGAGGTAATGCGAGTTAAACATCAACTCAAATGTTGAGCAGAGCAGTCTGTAGAAGACCCCTGTAAAATTGTTGCTGAGGTGCTAGCAGGTTCATCAGTGGACATGGTGAATGAGTTACCTAATACCACACTGAAGCAAAGTATTGGGAGGCAGAGGTATAAGCAGAAGTTGGCCATGTTTAAAGACTTCCACTCCTTGAGGGAAGTGACAGCCGATATGCTACCCTTGAAGATAGGTACATTTGTAATATGGCACAGCGCAGATATGCCTAGTGACACAAATGTTGTTATTACCACTATGGATAATCTTAGAATGATGTGCGAGTCAGAACTACTGAATGCAGACAGGTTTGCACTTTACATTGTGCACTTAATGGCGGAGTGAGCAAAGAGGTAGTACTACTAAAGCACTACTGCTTTCTGGTTGCAGTTGTTTATTGTAGATTGAGAGTTTGACACAGCGCAAAAGCACGGGAACTCTGGCACATTAATGCAGTTCGAAAAAATCGAAAAAATACTTCCACTATCTGATTTTCAACAGTATTTGAAATTTGCGTTTATATTTTCGCTTATCAGAGTCGCAGAAGTGAATATTCACACAAGTCCATTTCATGGTTATAAAGGTAAACTGAAATTTCACTCACCCCAGCCATAGCCCTGAATGTACAGGCTATATATGCAAAGATTGTGGTTTGTCTAGGCTATATTACCTATTCCCCATGCCAAGGAATTGAACTGGTACTATTGGGATATGATACTCTGTGTATTTTTAAATACTGTTATTAAATTATCACTTAAGACATAAGCACGCTTTATTTCCGTTCACTATTATCATGAGGTCCCACACATATAAACACACACACACAAATATATATATATATATATATATATATATATATATATATATATATATATATATATATATAGATATATATATATATATAAACTATTCATATGAGATTTACTTTTTTAAGGCTAGTTGATTGTAAGCTTGACAACTAAAGACATTGTATGAAGATGGCCCTTCCTATACTTATTACTAAAACCACTAGACAACCCCCATGTTATTTTACATCATGGCTCAGAGCATTACCAAACAAAATGGTGGTTTGTTTATATACTGATTACACATAAAATAGAGAAAGGAATGTGCTGTGTGCAGGGAGACATGGGATGCTTTGGTGAAGCAGCAGCAATGACACTGTTCATGATGTCAAAAATTATTAATGATGTCAGAAATGAGACACAAGCTTCTGTGGGTCATATGGGGGCCAAATTCAAGGCAAGGAAGAAAAGATAACATAGAATGATGCATAGCTTGTAATGCAATATTTACCTTAAGTGTACCCTTTGTGTTGATTCTTTTTCCTTCATTTCTCTATCTTTATTCCAATGGGCTATAAATGTACTCCAAGAGTGGTGATGCACATGATCCTGTCTTGTGTTATGCCTATTTTATATGAGAAACCTTGATTCAGCTGAAAAGAAAATGTGCAATGCTGGATTCATAGGTTCATAAGTAGGTACTAGGCTATCGGCCCTGGGGCTTATATAAGCCTAGCCAAAAAGGTTCCCTGGCTTTCGCCACCCAAGAAAATTATTTTCCTGTACCCCTGTTAAGCAGTGCCACAGAAGTGATCCCTGGGGTGAATATAGGTTAATTCAGCAGGATAGATATATGAAGAAGCACCAAAAGAGATATGAGCAAAATTAACTTCCCCTGGAATGTTTTGCTCCATCAGCCCTTCCACATGCAGTATCTCATGTGCAGATCCTTTATAGGGTAGCAGGTTAGGGGAGTATGGCATAATTTGACACTAACACAAGACAGTCCATACTTTGTAGCCATCCTGCCTGTCATAGCAGCCAAAGGCTAGAAAAGGACATATTTGTGAAGAGCATCTGTTTTTGGTTGACTCTTGTTGGGTTGGGTGAAGGGCAGGAGAAGAGATATGAGTTCAAACGTTTCATCCAATTGTGATATTCTTATGCTTTTAGCTTATTTCTTTGTCTCTGTCTCTGTACTGAAAGACTGGCAGACACCAAGGGATAATCTTGCTGGGGTTTATGTCAGTTTTCTGACCTATAGCTTTCCATCATACAATATGGTGCTATCTTGCTACTTGATAGCTGGGAGATATTAGCAATGCTAGATAAAAAAGTTTACAATAATGCACAAATGTGTATGCTTTTTAAATGTCT
This sequence comes from Protopterus annectens, assembly GCF_019279795.1. Taxonomy (NCBI): domain Eukaryota; kingdom Metazoa; phylum Chordata; order Ceratodontiformes; family Protopteridae; genus Protopterus; species Protopterus annectens. The sequence continues at coordinate 1,112,182,897 of NC_056731.1, read as the reverse complement.
CTGATTATGCCTCATATTTTAGGTTCATAGGTTCATAGGTTTATACTAGGCTATCTGCCCTAAGGCATTTATAAGCCTAGCCCAAATTTTTGTGGCTTACGCCACCCCTTATATGAAAAAATACTGTGCCCATTAGTTTGTTGTGCCTCTGTCCAGCAGTGACACAGAGATGATTCCCGGGGTAAACCTATGATCTCCCATCCACAGGTCTAGATTTCTCTTGAACAGAGTCAGCGAGGTGCTCTGCCTCACATGGACCGGGATTTTATTCCACAGCATAGGGAGTCTCTGAGTGATAAATCTATCCCTCCAGCACGTCCTATTTATATCCGTGCTAAGGTTTAAGTCGCTTGCTCTAGTGGTTTTGGTGGATTTGGATTTTTTGAGGTGGAGCATGTCCATTAATTCCGGGTTGGACATGGCCTTGTATGTCAGGCACATGTCACCTCTGAGCAGACGGTATGCGACTGAATAGACAATCTGGCAGCATATGACAGATTTTGGAGTCCCTTTATCCTTTTGGTGAGGAACTTTTGGGGTCTCTCCAATTGTTGCAGATGTCGGGTGAGATACATCCCGAATGGGGCATTGTACTCGATCATTGGTCTGATAAGTGAAGAGTACAGGGGAACAATAACCTCACTAGATCTGGATGTGAATCCCTTCATGATCAGGTGGGCAATGTAGAAGGTCTTTCTAACCACTTTAACAATGTGAGTGTCAAAAGAAAGGCCACTGTCAACCTGGGTCCCCAGGTCCCTGATAACCTCTTCTGTGCTTAGTGGATTTCCACCTATATGGTAGCTTGGGGTTACCTTGTTTTTCCCGAAGGGTATGACTATATATTTTTTGGCGTTTAACTTCAGGCCATGGCTCTGGCACCAGCTATCTGTTTCCGTGAGTCCCTTCTGAAGGATATCCGTGTTCGATGCACTTTCCACTATGGCGCCCAGTTTGCAGTCGACTGCAAACTTTGTCAGCCAAAGTCCTCCTATGTTGGCCTGTACTTCTGAGAAGTAGATGCCAAACAATAGGGGCCAAGGACCGAGCCCTGTGGGACACCACTTGTGACCAGCTTGGAGTCTGACACAGCGCCAGCAACTCTAACCCTGTGGGTTCTGTCCTTAAGCCAGTTTGCAACCCATCTTGTGACATATGGGTTTACATTTAAGCTGGTAAGTTTTTCTACAATACCCGAGTGGGGTATTGTGTCGAAAGCCTTTGCAAGGTCAAGGTAGGCTGTATGGACTGCCTTTCCCTCATCAATGGCCTTGGTGACTGTTTCGAAGAAGTCGACCAAGTTCAAAAGGCATGATCTTCCCTTGAGAAAGCCAAACTGGGTCGGGTCCAATGTCTGCAAGTCCCCTATATCTTTGTTTATGAGCTCCATTATGATCCTCTCCATAGCTTTGCAGACTAGACTTGTTAAGCTTATGGGGCGGTAATTACCAGGGTCCGTAGAGGCGCCGCCTTTGTGGAGTGGGACAACAGATGCCGTATGCCACTCCTTGGGCACGTATCCTGTGGTAAGGCTGAGATTAAACAGCTGCCTTATGTGCGGGTTTAATTCCTCATTTAGCTCGTGTAGCACACAGCTGGGGACACCATCCGGTCCCATTGATGCTGTGTTTTTAGCTTTAGAGAGAGCAGCTTTCACCTGCGCATTTGAGATGTCCAGGAGGCTACACTCGGCTGGGATAGTTATCTCTCCTTTAGGGGGGAGGGGGGTGAAGTTTGCACTGAACCTGTCTGCCAGTATGTTGGCAATGTCTGTGGGTTCAGTGATTTTTGTATAATTTTGGACTAATTCTGAGCATATCTGGGAGTTTCCACCCAGGTTCCTAACATAGCTGAAAAAGGCCTTATGATTGTCCTTTGAATCCATGGCAATTTTTCTCTCAAAATTGGCCTTAGTTGATTTTATGAGTTCTCGTATTTTTTTACTAATAATGATCAGGGGTGACTTCCCTTTATGGATTTTGTTCTATCATGTAATAGCTTTCTCCTCTTATTGTAAAGTTTGTTAATGGCTGGGGTCCACCAGACTGGACGTTTGCCCTTTGTGGAAAGAGTCTTGGTTTTATTTGGGATTGCCTGATCCATGCAGTCCTGGAGGTGTTCATAGAAGGCATTTGTAAGGGCTTCCACAGCTTGGGTTGTGGTTTCCACTGGCTCAGGGGCCTTGAAGGATACCACACCAGTCTTGAGTAGTGTGAAGTTTGCTTTAGAGAAGTTCTTCACTATGGTCTTTTTGTTTGGGGTGGGGGCGGATGTGGATTTCCAGTGAGATTAGTTTATGATCAGATCTCACCAATGAGGGATATACTTCGGTGTGGAGCATTTTGTCCCCATGTTTGTGACAATGAGATCTAGTATATTTTCTCCTCTCGTGGGAACAGTGACTAGCTGTTCCATGGCATTTGAATTTATGAACTCCAGGAACCGTTGGGCTAGAAAGTTAGGGCTTGAGTAATGTTCCCAGTCTATATTCGGGTAGTTGAAGTCACCCAATATGATGGTGTTTGGAGATACATTTATACCCTCCAGTGTCTTCAGGAAGGCTGTGTGGGGTTCCTGAGTTTGAGAGGGTGGCCTGTAGCATGCTACAATTTGTAGAGCAGTTTTGCCTATGGTTAGTTGCACCTGGATGGTTTCCGAGCTTGTGCGTTGCCACCAACCTGGAGGTGTGGGTATCCTTTATGAATATGGATACACCCTCCTTTTGTGGTGTGGTCCGGGTTTTGGGGCCGGAACGCATGATATGAGGTAAAACCTAATAGTGCCGGGGTGCTCTCAGGAGCCTTGAACCAGGTTTCAGTTACAGCACAGACATCGATGTTCTCCATACTGAGAAGGGCCTCGAGTGTGTGCATTTTGAGATTTAGACTTCTGGCATTGAGCAGCATTACCCTCAGTTTCTTCCCATTTTTGTTTTCTAGGGTGGTAGGTTTAGAATTTGAGCCTTGCCTAAAAAGGCACTATGGGGTGGCAAGAGCCTTAGCCAATATCCGGAATCCCAGGGTGACAGGTGCAAGCCGTCCCTTGCGAAGCAGCGTGGCTTGTCAAGCATGTCATCCCAGGCAGACAGACACTGGATCCCCTTTGAATGACACCAGACATTAAGCCAATTGTTAAAGCTGATCATCTTGTCTCTATATTGTGGCATCATTCTTGGTGAAGGAAGGATACTGCTCAGGGTTAGGGTCATACCTGCCTGGGCTACATAATCAGAGAGCTCCTCTATGTCTCTTTTCATGTAGTCCAGGGAGGTACATCTCAGGTCGTTCACACCAGCATGGACAATGACTGTGTCATATTTGTACTTGCCGTGGAGTGACCCGAGTGCTTGTGTTATGTGGCGGATTCTAGCGCCCGATAGGCAGCTTACTGTGACCCTCTCCTTGTTCAGCCTGGTGAGTGGGACGTCAGTGTGTCTGACTATGGAGTCACCTATGACAAGTATGTTTGGTGTTGTATTTGGCCTTAAGGGCTGTGACTGCTTTGCACACTGCTTTTGTGGTTTATGTGTTGCTTGTGGGGTGTCTTGAGGTAGCAGCTGTTTGGGTGTCTGCTTTGGAGGCCTCTGCTGTTTAGGTAAATTTTTACTCAGAGCCTCCGAGTATGTCTTTGTGTGTTTATGTGTTTGATTCAGTGGAGTGGTAGCATTATGTGAGGCTGGTTTTGTGGTGTGTGTAGTTGCCTTCTCCTCCTGTCTGGTCTTGCCAGTCCTGAGTTGAGAGAGCTTAGCCTCCAGTTTGGCTAAATAGCTGCATCTCTCGCAAGTATTTGTGTTATGTGGGAGGAGGAGAGGGTTGTCTGTGTACATGAGGCTGTTATAACATTGCCTCAAGATTCCCAGATTCACCAGCTGGACCGGAGAGAAGATTGACAACTGACCTTTGGACATGCTAGAATAATATTGGGAATTCCTTAATTGAAAACAAGGGCCAGTGGGGAGTGAGGGTGTAGTGCTTTTAATTTTTAGTGCTGGCTTATATAATTGCTTTAGTGAGCAAGTGCCAGGTAACTTGAGTGCAATGTGTTACAAGTAACTAAATGCAAAAACGACAAACAGTAACTTTCTTTCAAGTGAAACAAGGAAATAAGTACAGTAAGCAATGCAGATATCACTAGTGATCCACAGAAGCGCTGAGAAGTTGCGTATTAGGTGGAATTAGCTTCCAGGGAAATAACAAGCAAACAAACAACACGCATATAAACAAAGCTAGATTCAGCAGGCCTGGATCTAGTCTATGCTAGAGCAAACAAGGTGAACCAATTTCAGTAAGATACAGTTCAAATATTCAGGCACTATAAACCTTTAACCAGAAATTCCCAGCTCAGAAAGGCAGAGTCCAGCCTCTTCTCCCACAAGAGTGTAGACCACAAACCTTCTTAATGTAAAATAACTGGCCTGAAGCCCAAGTGCCTAAACCAGAACTAATACACTTGGACACTGGGCTCTCAATCAGCAGTTCCCAACTTAGAAGGATGAAAGCTACCTGTCCTGCCACCACAGTGCTTGCCACAAACCTTCCTAATGTAAAACAACTGGTCTGAAGCCCAAGTGCTTAATCCAAAAGACTTGAATGATAGCTACACTTTAATCAAGTTACAACCAAGCAGTAATAAATACCATTGAATACTTTAGAGAATGTCTGGATTAGTGCTCAAGTTACACAAACAAAGCTAGATCCAGCAGGCCCGAATCCAGTCTATGCCACAGCAAACAAGGCGCACCAACTTCAGTAAGAAACAGTTCAGATATGCATGCACTATAAGCCTTTAACCAGAAATTCCCAGCTCAGAAGGGCAGAGTCCAGCCTCTCCTCCCACAAGAGTGCAGACCACGAACCCTCTTAATGTAAAATAACTGGCTTGAAAGCCCAAGTGCTTAAACCAGAATTAATACACTTTTAGAATAACAAACACTGAGCCCTCAATCAGCAGTTCTCAACCTAGCCCTATCACTCATAACATTTTTGATTTTTTGGCAAATCACTGAGGAATTCAGCCAGACAAAAGAGCCAGACATTAGACTTTCATACTTCTTATTGTTCAAAAAATGCATATTGATGCAAAACATATTGCGCTATTAACTTTTAAGTGAATTAAAGATATATTTAAAAAATGTGTTGAGCCATTATTTTTGGTTTAGTCCAGAACTCTTGTGTAGAGAAGTTGAGAGGCATGTGCACAGGTATGGTAGGGCTCAAATGAGTTAACTCTGATACATGAAGTTCTCCTACCCTGGCAGGGTGTTTTATACAGGCATTCCCAAGCTGTTGGCAATCACTTATCCTGGTACAGTATAAAACCATGGTTACAGAGTCAATAAGCAACTTTTCAGGCTTCCTACTAGAAGTGTGAAACAGAAACTTTTGCTAGAGAATTTGAGATGTTGAGGCAGGTTTGATGTTGGTCTGGGACTACAGTTGCAGGGGTGCAGCTCTGTGTTCCGCTGCAGTCTTTCCTTTCTCTGGTGTAGTGCCTTGAATTAACTCTGCAGGTTTTCGGTGGAAATTATTGGGTTTTATTTTTCTACTGTATTACTGCTTAGATTATTGCATGCGATGTCAAAGAGTAACTGTATAATATACCTAGTTTAAACAAATGGATGTCACCTGTATGCTTCCATAAAAGTTAACACAGACAACATAGTCTGTTATTATGATTATTATAAATAATGAGCTTTTGTGTTGGGGCCTGTGAAGCTAAAACTCATATGAAAACTAAGAGAAAGGATTTAGTAATTCTATGGTGAGGAGCACCTTCACTACAGGTACTTTCTATTTAAGGTGCTCTGCTAGAAAATATGCTACAAAATATTTGTGAGAAACACTTGCATCTGATAAGAGCTTTCACTATGAAGATAGAGTGTTTGATGTAGTTTAATGGAAGTGCTCATTTTTTTATATAAAATAAATGTTGTGAACTAAAGATTGTAGTCATGAGCTATTTAAAGAGAAGGAGCAAAGGAGAAAATTAGGCTATTAGGGAGTCTTATTTTTCAGGTGGATCAAACAAAGGTAAATGGTAGGTCTGGCACAATTTAATTTGGGAAGAAAAAGGTGGAGACCAAGGACAGTAAACAGTAAGAAGCAGAATGTGGGAACAATATGGGATAGTAAGGCAGTTTGCAGATAAGGAGGGTGACTGGTACAGAGAAGAAAACTGGAGGATATGGGTGTTTGGAAGAGTGGTGTATGTGTGGGTAGGATGTAAGTGACGTGATAGATATAACTGGAGGAGTGGAAGATAGTCTGTTTTTAGGATATAAACTGCAAGATTGCAGGGGAGTAAAGCTACCCAATAAATGGGACTGTAGCCAAATGTTAGGAGGGGGAGGTGTTAGAGTGTTGCTCAGTCAAGGGGACTGCAGCCAAATGTTAGGAGGGGGATGTGTTAGAGTGACATAGTTGAGGCTGACCGAATGGGGTGGTGAGATTGCTGGAGAGGGTTTTAGTCAGGAGACTGACTGGACTGTCATGAAGGGAAACCACAAGAAGGATCAAGGAAGAGGGGATGGAGTACTAAAGGAATCTGATTACTGCACAGGACTGGGTATGAAGGAAATGTTTTTAGGGGACTGACATGATGAGAAGGGTGGAACAAATTCCAGAGGTGCATCTGACATGTGGCAGAGAGCAGTGACAATGCCCCTGGGTAACTTAGAGGTAGTTGATAAACTCTATCTAGAGTTACTCAAGCAGTCATTAAGTCTGACTCCACAATGATCTTGGGGCAGAATGGCCAAGGTAAAGTGGAAGAACAGGGAGAAAATGTCAAGAGGAGGGTAATAGGAGAAGAAAGAGGCAGATTTATATTCTTGACATGGTATGTTTTGAGAATGAATAAGCCGGTAAAGAGGACAAACTGATGAGGAAACTGAGCAGCATAGGCATGATGGTAGCTGTCTCTAGGTGGCAAATGGCCAGTAAAGGAGTCAGAAAAACCATGGGAATGGGGAATGGGGTGGTTGAAGTGGACATTATGTCTGAAGGAAAATGAGGTTATAGGTCTTTTTGAATGCCAAACTGATTTCGGAGTAGGTATCCCAGAGACCAATTGCAAAGTGGATACTCATGAAATTTATGCTAGAAAATGAGATTGCTGGAAAGCTGATTGTTAGCACTAACAAGAACTAAGGGAGAGGTTTATATGGAGATTTGTAAGAAAATGAAATATACAAAAAGTGAGAGTGACAAGATAATTATCAAGGGGATTTTAGTCTAATGCTGAACATGATTAAGAGAAAGAAGTTCTAAGTAGCAGACTATCATAGAGAAATATAAAAATGAGATAAAAGGAGATGGATGGAGAAGATTAGTGTTCAGGCGATTATTAGAAGAACAGAGAGTGTTACATTTTTTAAGATCCACTCAACAGTAGACCACAAGAGTAGATTGTTTTTAAGTCACTGAGGAAAGTTGGAGCAGATAAATAAAATAAGATGTCTGATGGACCACACAGTGGTGGATCTAATGTGGTGAATGTGATGAAAAGAGATTGAACTTAAACCTGGGGTCCTGGGAATGGGCAGAGTGGGGTATTGTTTGGTGCTTCACCATGACAAGGAAAGTGAATGTAGACAAACAGAAGATAAGGGAACTCAGTGAGCTGTGAAGTGGGAGTGTCCGAAAGTAGCATAATGGGATAGCATAACAGGGGGTAGGAGAATCCAGGAGAAGGAAGGGTAGGCAGAGATTAAAAGGTGGAAAATTGAACTGAAGATGCTACAGAAGACAGGGGGTTGTGCACTTGCACATGGGAGGGAAGGCCAGTAATCTCCTCTTTAGCACTATAGCAGCCTCTTCCACTCAGCCCCACTCCTCCACTGATTACTACAGTAATCTGAAGAATTTTTTCTTTTGTGTTGAAGGCTGGGGCTGGGGGCATCGATTTGGTGGGGTATGATTGGCTGAATTACCAGTTGGCTTCCTACAGTAATGTGAAGGTCCAAAGACTTTTTTCCTCTCTTCACTTGAAAAGCTTGGGGTGGGGAATTTGTGGATTGGGTATGGCACTACAGAAAGCCAAATGCCTTCCTGGAGTTTGCAGAATTTCTTTTTTCATTCTTCAGTTGAAGAGTGCTAGTCTGTGGTACTGGCATAGGGTGCTGTTTCAGCCAGCAATGCATTCGACAGATGGCATACTTATGCATTGTTTATGAATATTTGCTATGGATCGGTAACTATCAGAGAAACAGGCACATCCAGATTTAGTAAGTAGGTTCCACTTCTAAGCCAGACTTACCTACATTAGGAGTATCAAAAGCTTCAGTACTCAAACCTACCTTTTATTCATCTTTTACACACAGACTTTCTTCACATCAACCGCATTTCAAAATAATTTCTTATGTTGACAACTTCTTTTTGCTATAAGGGGGTAAAGCCTCCTGAAATTCAAAATGTTCTTCAGACTGAGTTAAAAAATAATTTTGTTTCTTAACAACCATTTACAAGTAAACATCTTAAAGTCTGACCACATATGATTATATATGAACCACATGTGAAACCCCATGACATATATGGCCATTAGGGAAATAAAATCACCCCTGGAAATAAATAAATATATATATATATATATATATATATATAGAGCTATGTTTAATTATACTCTCTCTTTTTAAACATGAGAGAAGTGATTGGATTGTGGAGATTCTTGGAAAATGAAACTGAAGTTGAAGCACATACAAAATTAAAAATGTTCTCACACACACACACACACACACACACACACACACACACACACACACACACACGTACCAGGAAAAAAGCATAGCAAAATAAATTCCAGTTTCAAAACATGCTTGTACCCCACCAAAAATTGCCTTAGAAATTCCAGAAAAACTACTTCCCTGCAAACTACCTTCCACAAAAACTGCCTATTTCCCTACAGAATGCCCTGCAGAAAACTTCATACTCTATCACACTTTCTGATACTGTGACTTATCAGTTAGGTGGGGGAAACAGCTGACAATTATAATATTTCTTAAAGATAGTTGAAGTAGCAAACAAACACCAACTGTACCACAGCTAGAAAGTTTATTATAAAACAGGTAAGTGCTTTCAGAGATGTGCCCCTTCATCAGACAACTCAAAAAAACAATGAATTCCTTATATAGTAAAAGCACCTGCTATCAATTATGTCTTAAAGATCATCATCTTCTTTCGGCTGTTCCCATTAGGGGTCGCCACAGTAGATCAGCTGTTTCCATTTCTTCCTGTCCTCTGCATCTTGCTCTGTCACACCAACCACCTGCATGTCCTCTCTCACCACATCCATAAACCTTATCTTAGGCCTTCCTCTTTTCCTGTTACCTGGTAGCTTCATCCTTAGCATCTTTTTCCCAATATACTCAGCATCCCTCCTCAACACATGACCAAACCAATGTAATCGTGCCTCTCTGGCTTTGTCTCCAAACCTTCCAACCTGGGCTGACCCTCTAATATACTTATTCCTAATTCTGTCCACCCTCGTCACACCCATCTTTAATTCTGCCACATCCAGCACAAACTCCTGCCTTTTTGTCAATGCCACTGTCTCCAACCCATATAACATAGCTGGTCTTACTTCCCTTTCACTCTTACAGGTACTCGTCTGTCACAAATCACTCCTGACACTCTTCTCCACCCACTCCATCCTGCCTTAATTAAGTCAATTAAATCTTAAAGATACAATGTTAAATACAAATGCTTTAACCTGGTCCACTCTAGTATATCTTGAATATGCATATATCCGTTTCAAAAATTCATAAATATTAGAACACATATTATGTATATGAGTCATGGTTAATAATGGCATAATGGTTAAGGTGTTTACCTTACAGACACAACATGCAGGGTTCAACCCTAATACAGGGCAACTGGCTAGGCTCACAAGGGCACCCAGCCTAGTACCAATCCAAGAACCTGTATTAAAATTGCTAAAACCATGTCCTGCTATGCAAAACATTTTTTAAAAACATAAACTATAACATGCAACATAGATATAAATATATATAGTGCACTAACACCATGTAAAATATAATATGTATGTGTATGAAAAAGCATGTTGAAATATAACAGTATCTACGTAAGTATAAATATGTATGCATGTGTGTATAAAAATATATAGAAAAGAAAACACGATGTATATAAATATCTAGAAAATATATATAAAAATATATAAAAAATATGCATGTACATATGTAGATAAAAATGTATGTATATAAAAATGTATATACATAAGAAATACATAAACAACTTAGTATGTCATAATGACAGAACATAAATACAATAAATCAAATTATACATTAAAGTTCTAAAATCCTAACAGTCATTGCTTAAGTGGACGAGCGTATAAGAATGGTTTCAAGGACACCATATTGTTAAGACCTGGTGGTTTATCTGCATTAAACAACATAATCCATTTTTGTTCTGCAACCTCCATGTCATTCAACAAATTGCCTCCTCTCAATCTATCTAGCAGGACTTGTAGAACAAGGAACTTAAAATGATGGTCTGGTCCTTTGTTCTTATTATGCATGGCTATAACACTACTCTCTTTACAAATCTTGATGTCCCTGTAGTGTTCCAATATTCTGTCTTTCAACCACCTGTTAGTCTTACCTATGTATAAACTAAAACATACTGTGCAATAGGCAAGATACACTACATTAGATGTTGTACAATCAGCATTTTGACTGCTGCTAAAACTGAAAACCTTAAATGGGTGTACGAAGCTTCTACCACTGTAAATATACTTGTAGGCTGTGCAAGCTCTACATATGTAGGTACCCAATCTATCAGATCTATTATTCATGGTTGATGTATCGTTCCTATAGCAAAGGTGACTCCTTAATGTTCTGTTATTCTTAAATGTAAAATTAGGTTAGGCCCAGTAATGTCTTGTAGATCACTAATTGTGGAAAGAATACCCCAATTCTTGGTAATCACTTTACAGACAGAATTAATATTATTCACAAATGTCAATGGCATCCTTAGGGTGTTATCAATAACCCCTTGGATACGGCTAGTCATATTATTGTTACTGATTTGAGTATTTGGTTCAATGCTCCCTTCTTCATAGAAATAAGGTCTGCACCTTCCATGTCTATTGCTCCAACCTTCGTTAATACATTTATCTATATCATGTGCATTATATCCCTTCTCTAAAAATTGTATCTTCAATAGTTGTAGAGCACTAGCTAGCTCACTGTCATTGTTGTACAATCTCATGGTCCTATAGACTTGACCCTTAATGATATTCCGCTTGGTATGGTTAGGATGCATACTTGTGCTATGCAGGTAGTTGTTCTTCCTAACAGGTTTCTTATATAGGCTGGTTTTGATATGAATAACATCATCTTTCCTAACCTTAACATCGAAGAAATCAATCTCATGTACAGAATACTTAGATGTGTACCTAAGGAATGTAGTAGTATTGTTTAAATAAGCAAAGAATTCATTTAAATCAGCCACAGTACCATTCCATAGCAAAAAGATGTTATCTACAAATCTAGTGTACCAGCTAATATGCTTACTGTATTTATCATTACATAATACATGAGTTTGTTCCCATTGTACAAGGGAAAGGTTGGCATACCTATTGGCACAAGGTGTGCCCATAGCCACGCCACCTTTCTGTAAATAATAGTTCTTGTAAAAAATGAAAATATTGTTGGTCAAAATGATGTCCAACAATGCACAAATCAACTCACATTTATTCCTGGTATAATTTGTAATATTAAGTAATTCCCTTACATTGTCAATACCCCATTCATTGGGGATGACAGTGAAAAGTGATTCTACATCCATTGTCACAAAGAAACAACTGCTATCACCATTAATCTCAGCCCATTTCAATCTAAGAGTTTCCAAGAATGTTTTAGAGTCTTTAAGCACACTATCACAATCTTTCAGTAATGGGTGTAGATTTTTTTCAACAAAAATCGAAAGGTGCTCTGTCACCCACCCTTTGCTAGATAATATGGGGCACATTGGTGGTATATACAGACTTTTATGGATCTTAGGTAACTCGTTTTCCTCTGGAATAGTAGGGCTGCTCACAGTAAAATACTCAAATAATTGCTCATTAATCATCCCTGTAATCAACAGATCAAAAATCAAAAAGGGAACCTTATCTATAATGCCCTTCACAACAATGCATGACACAGACTGATATGTTACATCATTATTTAACAATTCAAACATTTGTTCAAGATATAGTCCCTTGTCTAGGACAACAATCCCTCCTCCTTTGTCGGCTGGCCGTATCTCAATATAGTTCATTAGTTTCAACTCTTCCAGAGCTTTGAATTCAGATTTGCTTAAATTATAAAAAGTCTCAGAACAATTACCAGTATTTAATACTTCTCTAATCTGTTTGTCGCATACTTCAATAAATGTGTCTATAATAGCATTACTGGAGGGAACATATGTGCTGGGCTTGTTAAAATATATTTATTCATTTCAGTGTTAGTACCAAACATAGTTCTTAATGTTAGACTGTGGCCAAACAGATACAAATCTCTTAGAACATCAGGTAGATGTGCTTTCTTCGCTGGCACAAAAGTTAAGCCTTTATTTAACACCATAGTCTGAGTTTCAGTAAGCGTATGAGAGGAAATATTGAAAATTAAACCTGCCTGAATCTTTTCCTGTTGTGCCCTTCCAGACTCCTCGGTATTTGCTTTTGCCGATTCCTTGAACATCCCCTGATGGGTAAAGGGTTCTGTAGTAAAAAATGATTCACTTCGTTAGTTGAGCTGGACCCTGCTGGTGTCATCATTCTGTGGCTGGAAGTTTGCAGATGCCTGCCATCTTTAGGTCTTACGACTGGTATGCCATCTCCATTTGGAGTCAGCTTACTCATATCCATTAAATCAATAGGTAATTGTACAGAACCATTTGTTACGCCTGTAAAGTTGGTAGCCATATTGCTACTTTTCATGTACATTGCATGTGATGTGGAGGGCATGTTAGGTGGCTGCTCATTCAAAATAGAACTTCGCTACCTCGCTATTGCGATTGGCTCTTGCAACACTAGTAGATGTGTATTATTCATAGGGGGTGTTCTCTAGTCCAAGAGAACACATTCCCCATTTGAAAATCATTGAAATCCCTATTTAATTTACATGTCTTAACATTCAATAGCCTTTTTACATAATTCAGAATGTTATCATGTAAGGTTTGAAGTTTAACACCAATTAATTCAGAGGGGTAGGAATCAAGTATTTTATCATATAGAACATTAATGTCCTTAGCCAGTTCATCTTCTTGTGGCCGAAAAAAATCTATCAAAAGATGTAAATACCTTGCACTGCATTCTAGGTTAATAATTTGCCACTGCCTGAGTAGTTCAGGATAAACTTGTCCATATGTGGGCATTGTCAATACACAGAGACCTCTAGGCACAAGGTTATGCTTAAGACATGCCTCAAAATGAAAATGTTGCCATTGTAGGCGTTTGATTTATATAATTTGTTCTCCAGCTCCTTATATGCACTATTAAAGTTATTCTGTTGTTCAAAATCATTCCTTACTGCTGCATCCAATATATTTAACCCTACATTTAGAAGAGGGTTGTTGCAAACAGTAGTCCATTGAACCTTCCTGTTGATAAGCCAACTGTATCCTTAAAGTTGTTTCCATTGACTGTAGTCATAGATTCAGATGTAGATGACTGTATACTTCCATCTGCCATCTTCAGTTTGGAGAGGAAAAACAATTGTAGAACGCGAAATACAGAAATTCTCTACCAACTAATAAAACAGCTGGTGTAAAATAAATTTAGTTGAAGTAGCAAACAAACACCAACTGTACCACAGCTAGGAAGTTTATTATAAAACAGGTAAGCGCTTTCAGGGATGAGCCCCTTCATCAGACAACTCACAAAAACAATTCATTCCTTATATAGTAAAAGCACCTGCTATCAATTAAGTCTTAAAGATACAATGTTAAATACAAATGCTTTAACCTGGTCCACTGTAGTATATCTTGAATATGCATATATCAATCCGTATCATGCATTGTTGTGATAGATAAGGTTTCCTTTTTGATTTTTGATCTGTTGATTACAGGGATGATTAATGAGCAATTATTTGAGTATTTTACTGTGAGCAGCCCTACTATTCCAGAGGTAAACGAGTTACCTAAGATCCATAAAAGTCTGTATATACCACCAATGTGCCCCATTGTATCTAGCAAAGGGAGAGTGACAGAGCCCCTTTTGATTTTTGTTGAAAAAAATCTACACCCATTACTGAAGATTGTGATAGTGTGTTTAAAGACTCTAACATTCTTGGAAACTCTTAGATTGAAATGGGCTGAAATTAATGGTGATAGCAGTTGTTTCTTTGTGACAATGGATATAGAATCACTTTTCACTGTCATCCCCAATGAATGGGGTATTGACAATGTAAGGGAATTACTTAATATTACAAATCATACCAGGAATAAATGTGAGTTGATTTGTGCATTGTTGGACATCATTTTGACCAACAATGTTTTCATTTTTCACAAGAACTATTATTTGCAGAAAGTTGGCGTGGCTATGGGCACAGCTTGTGCCAATAGCTACGCCAACCTTTCAGTTGTACAATGGGAACAAACTCATGTATTATATAATGCTAAATACAGTAAGCAAATTAGCTGGTATACTAGATTTGTAGATGACATCTTTTTGCTATGGAGTGGTAATGAGGCTGATTTAAATTAATTGTTTGCTTATATGAACAATACTACTACATTCCTTACGTTCACATCTAAGTATTCTGTACATGAGATTGATTTCTTGGATGTTAAGGTTAGGAAAGATGATTTAATTCATATCAAAACCAGCCTATATAGGAAACCTGTTAGGAAGAACAACTACCTGCATAGCACAAGTATGCATCCTAACCATACCAAGCGGAATATCATTAAGGGTCAAGTCTACAGAACCATGAGATTGTACAACAATGACAGTGAACTAGCTAGTGCTCTACAACTATTGAAGACAGAATTTTTAGAGAGGGGATATAATGCACACGATATAGATAAATGTATTAGCTAAGGTTGGAGCAATAGACATGGAAGGTGCAGTCCTTATTTCTATGAAGAAGGGAGCATTGAACCAAATACTCAAATCATTAACAATAATATGACTAGCCTTATCCAAGGGGTTATTGATAACACCCTAAGGATGCCATTAACATTTGCTAGTAATATTAATTCTGTCTGTAAAGTGATTACCAAGAATTGGGGTATTTTTTCCACAATTAGTGATCTACAAGACTTTATTGGGCCTAAACCTAATTTTATATTTAGGAATAACAGAACATTAAAGAGTCACCTTTGCTATAGGAATGATACATCAACCACCAAGAATAGATCTGCTAGATTGGGTACCTACATATGTAGAGATTGCACAGCCTATAAGTATATTCACAGTGGTAGAAGCTTTGTATACCCATTTAAGGGTTTCAGTTTTAACAGCAGTCAATATGCTGATTGTACAACATCTAATGTAGTGTATCTTGCCTATTGCACAGTATGTTTTAGTTTCTACATAGGTAAGACTAACAGGTGGTTGAAAGAGAGAATATTGGAACACTACAGGGACATCAAGAATTGTAAAGAGAGTAGTGCTATAGCGATGCATAATAAGAACGAGGGACCAGACCATAATCTTAGGTTCCTTGTTCTACAAGTCCTGCCAGAGAGATTGAGAGGGGGCAATTTGTCAAATGACACGGAAGTTGAATTACAAAAATGGATTTTGTTGTTTAAAGCTGATAAACCATCAGGTCTTAACAATATGGTGTGCTTGAAACCATTCTTAATAGCTCATCCACTTAAACATTGACCGTTAGGATTTTAGAACTTTAATGTATAATTTTACTTATTGCATTTATGTTCTGTCATTATGACATACTAAGTTGTTTATGTATTTCTTATGTATATACATTTTATATATATACATTTTTATCTACATATGTACATGTATATTTTTTATATATTTTTTATATATATTTTCTAGATATTTATATACATCATTTTTTCTTTTCTATATATTTTTATACACACATGCATACATATTTATATTTACATACATACTGTTACATTTCAACATGCTTTTTCATACACATACATATTATATTTTACATGGTGTTGGTGCACTATATATATTTATATCTATGTTGCATGTTATAGTTTATGAGCATGAAATAAAATACTTGCTCAAGATCAATACCAGGCAGTTAATTCTGATGAGCCACTATTCAAGTTCAAATAGCAGTAATAGTTCAAGTCTCTTCAGACCAATTCTTTCAACATAGTTACCACAACGATGGTAGCGGTACAACACATTAAAAGTCTTTTCAGACCTTAACGGAAAAAATGTTCCAGACTTGTGTCTCGAAAAACTTTCTTTAAGATGTTAACAGGTTACCAGGAGTCTCCTCAGACCATATATAATATCACTTTTAAGTTCAGAAACTCAAAACCACTCTTAGATACTGGATATGGCAAATTCCTTTATTGACATATGTCCGGTAAGCGCTTTCACCAAGCGGCTTTTTCAAACCATCAAAAATACAAAGTTACAAAAAGCACCTTATATGTGTTTCAACATAATTAATTAATAAGCATAGTCAGCAATCAATGAACTAAATAAAGAAATATACTATATATATACATAATAAAAACACCATCAAAATACTTAATAACTGTATACTTATAAATGCATTATATAGAAAAAACACATTGTATAAAATTATCTATGGCAAATTCTCCTATTCTTAAGTGCTGGTCTTAATGGAAACTTGTCATTAAGACCGGGGGGAGAATGTGCTTGTAACCTAATTGATCCAACTAGTTTCTGTTTGTTCAGTGTGATTTCTAAGGTCACCACCTCTCATACTAGGTACATTAATACACATAACTAAAAATTTAAATGTGTGTGAATCATCATTCTCTAGAACATGTTTTGAAAGTGCATTAATGTTAGATTTGATACGAATTTGGTATAAATGCTCCCTTATTCTGTCCTTAAGCCTTCTGATGGTTTTACCGACATAAAAGGCAGGGCAGGATAGGCATGTAGCAAGGTAGACTATGTGTTCTGTATTACAGTTGGCATTAACATTAAAACTAAACAGTTTGGATGTAATATGATGTATAAACATATTAGTAATATAAATATAAGAACAAAAATTACATCTATTACATGGTTTAGTGCCTATATAATCATTACTTTCAAGAGGGGTTTCCCAACTAGGATAACATAGGCGTCTATGTAAGTTCTTTTTATTTTTAAAGAGAAACTGTGGCTGTTCACCAACAATTTCCTTAATAACTGGATCAATTGTTAAAACATTCCAGTGTTTATATAAAATCTCCCTAGTTTGTTGGTCTTGTGTATAAAATAGTGATATTCTTTGTTGTTTCATGTTGTCCAGATGTGTAACAGTCTTAACAGACTTATAATATTCATTACCTTGTTCTGGAAAGATGGGACATGCCCTATCAAGTCTAAGATTCTCAATATACTGGAAACTGGCATCAATTTCTTTTGTTCTATATTTCCTATTTACTAATATTTCATGTAAGTTTCCCAATTCTGTCTAAAAATTAGTCTGGGCAGGGTTCAACCTAGATGCACGGATTGCTTGTCCCTTAATAATGTTAATAAATACATAACTAGGGTGCATGCTATGCCTGTGTAGCAGAGTATTTTTATAGCACGATTTCCTATGAACACCCGTATTAAGTCTACCATTACTTAAACGTTGAATAGGTATGTCCAGGAAAGCAATATAATGTGTGGATACTGTCAATGTAAATTTTAAAAAACATGTTAATGAATTTACTTGTTCAAAAGAATCATTCAATTCTCCTTCACTCCCACTCCAAAGAAAAAACAAATCATTGACAAAACGTCTATAAAAACTGATGTATTTCTTATAATAACTCAGCTGGAAAAGTTTCTGTTCCTCCCATGAAGCCATAACTAGGTTGGCGTAGCTATTGGCACAAGATGTGCCCATAGCTACACCATCCTTTTGTAGAAACAAATCTTGATTAAAACAGAAAATATTATTCTCTAACACTACTTCCAATAGCAAACAAATAAAATCTATTCTAGTAGGTAACATGACTGTATGCTTAATCAGATACTGTTGAACACTTTCTAAACCCAGCCCATTATGGATGTTCATAAAAAGGGACTTAACATCCATTGTAACTAGAAAAAAAAGGGTAATTATCCGGAATCATACTTGTCCCTTGGTAAAGTTCTAACAAAAATTGCTTAGAATCTCTAAGAACATATGGATTAGAGTCTATTACTGGTCTTAAAGTTTTCTCAGTTAAAATCGATAATGGTTCAGTGACCTATCCTCTGCCTGCTACAGCTGGCCTCATTGAAGGATTTAATGGGTCCTTATGAACCTTGGGTAAACCCTGTATAGTAGGAATTGTTGGATTTTCAACCCACAGGAATTCCTACATTTCAGTTGTAACTATACCATTTTAAGCAAATCATCCAAAGTGTTATAGATCCTTAAAATATGTGCTTGAACATCTAGTACACTAATAGAACTGTAAAACACAGTATTATCTAACATTTCCTTCATACATCCATCATAGGCATCTCTATCTAACCCTACATTTGGGCCGCCCTTATCTGCAGATGTAATTAAAATATTTCTATCATTTTTAAGATTATTTTAGGCTCTTCTTTGTTTAATAGTCAAATTACCCTTTCTGTGACAGGAGGTGGGCTTATCTGTTAAAGAATAAATGTCTTTCTCAACAATTTTGCAGAACGCATCCACTAATGGGTGCAAATTAGGTACAAAGACACTAGGTTTTCGAAATTGTACCATCTGTGCATCCCTAGCACCATTATTAAATAACAATTTCAACTGTAAATTATGTGCAAATAACTTAATATCTAACATAGTATCCACTATATTACTTTTTGTGGAAGGTATAAATGATAATCCTTTATTTAAGACTTCTAATTCATATTTGTCTAATGGTCTATGTGAGAGATTCCATACTAAGTCATTCTTTCCCACATTTTCTTCAGGGTGGGTTCTTTCAATTCCCCTCCTGGAGTTTTCATTTTCTGCCTTCCCCTGCTCATAGAGTGACTTCTCCCTCTGTTGTATGTTTGGAGATGGGGAAAGGACTGGGATGCTCTACTAAATTATGACTGCTGGATGTTATAGTTGTTTTTCTACGAACAACCGAAGCACTATCTGGCAATGAGTCAGTGCTTGTTGAATCCAAGTTATCCCTCCTATCTATTTTGGGTTCAGCACTATTAATTCTATTACTAGAATCAACATTGTTGGCCCTTACACTAGTGTTGGGCTCTAAAGACATATTATCAGTCACCATAGTACTTTCAGTGTTATTAGCATCAGTACTGCCATCACCATTCCTATCATTAATAAAAACATTGGCATCAGAAACAGTTGCATTAAAAGATACATTCCTACTGTTCTTAGTATCTCTATTATTGCTTGTAGTCAAAGCATGTAAATCATTATTATTATTGTATCCATTACTTTGTCTATTGGAATTAATACTGTGCCTAGGCCAAGTGAAGACCTGGCCATGTGAAAAATCATATGCATCTCTTGATAGCTTATGTTTCTTCTGTTCCAACAACCTTTTTTCAAACAGAGAAACGCTATCTATTAAACGATCAAGTAACGGCTCAACAATACTATCTTTAAAATTGTGAAATAAGTCATTCTGTTGTTTCTGAATAAGTTCTTGTAAAACATGTTCTTCGGGTGTAAAGAACTCATTAAGTAATGTCATATAGTTGATGCTCACCTCAATGTTAAGCTGTTGCCAACGATATAATAGCTCTAGATATGTATTACCTGTCGTTGGCATTTTCAAAATTCTGAGCCCTATTGGTATGATCCTTTTCCTGATACAAGCTTCAAAATGGAAGCATTGCATCTGTAAGCGTTTTAATTTCAGTAAGTTAGATTCCAAAGAGGAAAGGGCAGCATTCAAAGTTTCAAAATCGGCATTACTTAAAGACTCATCACTGTTAGCAGCTACAAGTTCAAACTGAAGCAACGGATTGACGTCAGCAATGTTACAGTCCTGCAGGCGAGAATAGAACGTTTTGCTTCTGACTGCTTTATTGGGATTATAAGGTAGTTCCACAGGATTATCAATCGATTCTGCCATGGTTATGTTGTGGTAATATAATACACAAGCAAAAATAAACCAAATAAAAACCAATACCACAAACAAATGAATGGTCTTGAGCAAAAAAACGATAAAACAAAATGGGCATGAAATAAAATACTTGCTCAAGATCAATACCAGGCAGTTAATTCTTATGAGCCACTATTCAAGTTCAAATAGCAGTATGTATTTTGATGGCTTGTTTTAATTTAATGTTTTTATATATATTTGTAGTATATTTCTTTATTTAGTTAATTGATTGCTGACTATGCTTATTAATTAATTATGTTGAAACACATATAAGGTGCTTTTTGTAACTTTGTATTTTGATGGTTTGAAAAAGCCGCTTGGCGAAAGCGCGTACCGGACATATGTCAATAAAGGAATTTGCCGTATCCAGTATCTAAGAATGGTTTTGAGTTTCTGAACTTAAAAGTGATATTATATATGGTCTGAAGAGGCTCCTGGTAACCTGTTAACATCTTAAAGAAAGTTTTTCGAGACACAAGTCTGGAACATTTTTTCCGTTAAGGTCTGAAAAGACTTTTAATGTGTTGTACCGCTACCATCTTTGTGGTAACTATGTTGAAAGAATTGGTCTGAAGAGACTTGAACTATTACTGCTATTTGAACTTGAATAGTGGCTCATAAGAATTGACTGCCTGGTATTGATCCTGAGCAAGTATTTTATTTCATGCTCATTTTGTTTTATCGTTTTTTGCTCAAGACCATTCATTTGTTTGTGGGATTTGTTTTTATTTGGTTTATGTTTTTAAATTTTTTTTTGCATAGTAGGACATGGTTTTAGCAATTTTAATATAGGTTCATGGATTAGTACTAGGCTGGGTGCCCTTGTGGGCCATTTTGAGCCTAGCCAGTTGTCCCATGTGAGGGTCGAACCCTGCATGTTGTATCTGTAAGGTAAACACCTCAACCATTATGCCATTATTAACCATGACTCATATACATAATGTATGTTCTAATATTTATGAATTTTTGAACCAGATATATGCATATTCAAGATATAGTAGACTGGACCAGGTTAAAGCATTTGTATTTAACATTGTATCTTTAAGACTTAATTGATAGCAGGTGCTTTTACTATATAAGGAATTAATTGTTTTTGTGAGTTGTCTGATGAAGGGGCACATCCCTGAAAGTGCTTACCTGTTTTATAATAAACTTCCTAGCTGTGGTACAGATGATGTTTGTTTGCTACCTCAACTATATTTATTTTACACCAGCTGTTTTATTAGTTGGTTTAGGATTTCTGTGTTTCGCGTTCTATTTCTTAAAGATATCTGTTTGGTCATCATGGTGCAGACAACTACCATGTGGCTGAATGTGATGGAGTATTTTTGGTAGTTTTATTAAGTACTGGGGTTGAAGTTACAACTAAAGAAGTTGGTAGTGGTACCAAGTGAGTGAGACAGAAAGAGAAAGGGGCTTTGCTAGCAGTGGAAGAAGGGGAGAAACACTTGGAGTAGAAGGGTTCCCCCCGGGTAAAAAATCAGGAAATGGGATTGTAAAGATATGTTAAGTATGGTGAAACAACACATGACTAGGTGGTGTTGAAGGGTGGCATCCCTGACATGTATGGCAGGGGTGGTGCAGATGCTGGCATCTCCTTAGGAACTATATCTAATGAGACCCTTACCATCATTCCATCATTGATGGACAGGGAAATTAGTGATGCAGAAGTTTTGTGACTGTTTTACTTGAAACAGGAAGGAGCACAAGACAGGGTAAAAAGACTTGGTGATATATATATATATATATATATATATATATATAGAGAGAGAGAGAGAGAGACAGAGCGAGAGAGATGTGGAGATGACAGACCTCAGAATATATGCAGCGTCTGTCCTTTTGAAAAATATGATAAGGGACTGAGAAGAAGTGCTAAGTGTGTAGAGTGAGAAAATTTTACAGCTAATAATGGGACCAGGCGCTAATTGAGGGAACTCTTGTGGGATTCATAGTAAGAGGTGGAAAAGAAATGGGAGCAAGTCTGGAGACAAACAGCAATGTGAATTTATTGAAGATGCAAATATTTCCCAGATGGTACACAATCCCACTGAGGCTGAAGGAATTTAGAACTGTTTCAGATGATGAATGCTGCTGCAAGGAATAAGGTATGGTGGACCTGCATACTTGATGGAACTGTTATGAAATAACAAAACCATGAAAAGAACTGACTGGTGTTTGAGTAGAGATGCATGATATGACAGGCCTGAAAGAGAAATATGAATTTTTTTCTTGCTGTGAGTGAGTCTAGAATGAAAACATGGGATGGCCTTGTTGCTAATATTTGGATGTGTAAAAAGTTTGATGGATTGTCAATAGAAAACAGTTGCAGTGCTGTATATTGAGCATTCCATGTGTGAAGCAATGGTAAACCTACAATGAGAGGAAGAAATGAAAGTGGGAGGATGAGAAGAGAGTTAGAAAGATGAGTGGAGTGCAAAATAAGCATAAAAGTGATAGGAAAAAAAAACATGTTGATCAGAGATGGTTAACAACAGGTGGAGGGGTAGAAAAGAAGGGGTAGAAATTGATAATTTAGTACTGGACCAGACAATGCACAAAACTAAATGTCTGAGCATGATGGGGTTATTTCTATGACTGAATCAGATGATTTGTTCTGCTGTAATGCACATTATTCTTAGAACTGTGAATCCCTGAAGCACAACTTATAGAGAACCTAGATGAGCAAGGACTCAACATGATGAAATAATTTAAAATGTGTTTTTATGCAGACAGACCCCCTGCACCCCCCCCCCCAATGAAGGCAGGTTCTTCGTGCTGCCCAGAGCTATATGATACCATCTGCATAGTCACACAAACATGAAACTCAAGGAAAAGCCTAAAACAACAATGCAGTTACCGTTTGCACACATTGAAAAGAATACCATCATTGATCTCGTAAAGAAAATAGCAATTAATGATTGCCTCATCAGCAAGTTTAGCAACACCAGATAGAACCTCATTCAGTCTACATTTGATAATGTGTAGGTAAGTATAATTGAAAACACAGGGATATCTTTATTTCTTGGGTCTATTTCAGTTCATCGAAGATTCATTTCAGTGAACCTGACTTCATTGCCACCAAATTTCACTTCCCCAAACGTTCACATCGAGAAATGATTTCACTAGGGTAAGAAAGCATTTGGCCAACACCACAATGGAACACACACCGCAGTATGTCAAACCCACCCAAGTGAGGGGCTGCACCTCCCCCACACCCTCTCAACTATATATAATGACTCTGAGATTGCACTACAGTGGGGAAAAGGGCAAAGTTGTGCTGTTGGCCAACTGATTCCTTTCCCTATTTAAATCTTTCTCAGATGTGAACATTGAAGTTTGGTGGTTTGGGTCAGATGAAGTCAGGTTCCCTGAAGTGAATCTTCAACAAACTGATATAGACCCATATTTCTTATCTGTTTATGGTCTTTCTTTCCAGCTCGTTTTATACTGGCATCTGGTTGCACAACAGTGGGGCATGTTTAATGACTACAGCATGGTGAACTTTGCTGCCAATGACCTTATGAGTAGTCATTTTTTAAAAATGTATTCAAAACCAGGTCATTTATGCATTTCAAAGAAGGAACTTAGAAAGCTTTTATACAAAGTAGGTTATGCAATGCTGTGGTACAAACTGCTTCACATCTAATTGTCTGTCACCAAACCCTGGCTATTCTTATGTGGTGCTTAGATTAAACTGAGTGGCATCCTAGCAGACTTGTACGAAAATTTTACATTTCTGCACAAAATAGTATGTGATGGAATTTGCAGCAGTGCATGCCACCATCATGTTGAGTCATATTTTTTATAACCAGAGAAGCCTGAGTTTAGGTAAAGTACAGTTTTATGAGTAAACTTATTGTAACAGTAAATGTTTGCTTGAATGATTACTACTGCATAAGCCTTAGCTGTATAGGTTAGATCCTGCCAAGTATATAACAGCTGGCCAACATCCAAAGCTTCAGGGCACCTTCCATGCACCCAAACCAACAGTCAGCTCAAACTGAGCTGACTAAGAGACAGGTTTGAGCAACAAGAACTTCAGAGCTTTCAATCCAACAAGGTGAGGGAAGCTGAGACCTGAAATGACAATGCTAGAAACAACAAAAAAGATTACTTACACAGCTGTACTATGGCCATCATATTGATTACTGTTGCAGTAGTCTTAGCTAACTTACTACATTTGGGACGTAGAAGGAGAAGAGTCCAGTATCCCCTGGAGAATGGTCCTAGCAAAGCCTGCTCTTAGCCTAGAGAAGAAATCAATATTATAGTGCTTTGTAAAATTATGTACAGAGGAACAAGAGGCTGCTTCTAGACACATCTATAATCTTACACTTTCCAAAAAGCCAGAGAGGAAGACAAGGCACTGGTAGAGTTGTCCTTGACCTTGCCTGGAATAGTTTTGTTGTGGTGAGTATAACAAAAGGTAATAGTCTTAGACAAACATTTGGAAATAAGTTGCCTTAACACAGGTCCCCCCTTCTTACCTTCACAAGAAATGAACAATTGGTACAAAGATCTCTGAAAGATTTAGTTCTGTCAAGATATTACCTGAGTTGTCTGTGGTCACCCAAGGTAAGGAGTATCCTTTATCCCTCATTTTTAGGTTCAGGAAAGAAAATGGGGACCTAGATAGTTTGGCTTAAAGTAAACTGATACCACTTTAAGCATAAAAGGAGGATTAGTTCTCCAAGAAACCCTGTCTCTGTGGAATATGATTTAGGGTTTGCTCACAATAAGAGCTTATAATTCAGACACCCTTCTTGCTGAGGTCAGAGCAATCAGTAGAACTGGTTTTCATGTTATGAACCTCAAGTCAGTGAGGTTAGCTGGTTCAAATGGAGCAAGTGTTAGTTTCTCTAACAAAAAATTAAGATCCCAAGGAGGGACCACCAGTTTTCCTTAGAGGCCTCATTTGCAAAAAATCCTTCCAAAACATTTTGACATGAGAATGCACTGAAAGTGGAGGGCATGAAGTGGCTGATAAATGAACCTTGATAGAGAAGTAAGAAAAGCCATTGGGTAATAACTCACACAAATATTTTAAAACCAGAGAACAGCAAGCCCTAAATGGGTGTTGGTTACATTGTCAGCACTAACTAGAAAACCCTTTCCATTTGCTAATATACGATCTTCTAGTAGCAGCCTTTGCTGCCTCCATTAGTACCTGCTACATGTCCTCAGCAAACAGGTGCCTAAAGAGAATTAAGACCCTATCATCTAGGTAGTTAATCAAAGTTGATTGAGGTTGGGGTGTATCGAACATCCCTGATCTTGTTTGAGTAGATCAAGTCTGTGGGGAAGTTTGTGGTAATTGCCCCAGGACATTTCCAAAATAAGGGATAGCCATGGTTGCCTGAGCCAGAGGGGAGTCACCACAATGATTTTTTGGGATTCCTTCTGAATCATAAGAAATACCCTGAATATCAGTGGAAAGGGTGGAAAAGCATACAGGAATATTCCTGTCCAAGGAAAAGAAAAGGCATCTGTCTTCCAGGTCTTCTTACATGGAGTCTCGGAGCAGAATCTTGCCAGCTGGTTGTTCAGAGAAGAGGCAAATGGGTCTATCTGAGGAACTCCCCCCATAGAAGGATCAAATCTTCAAAGACCCTGATCTAGTTTTCATTTTTGAGGGTCTGCCCTTGTCCTTCTCAAGTTTGTCTGTCACACAGTTTTGTTCTGACAGCATGTAGGATGCCTGCAGAGTGAAACTGTGCTGTGAAGCTGTATCCCATGCTAAAATGGCTAGCCTGCAAAGGTGGTATGACCTGGTTCCTCCTTGCTTGTTGATGTACCACATGACTGTGGTATTGTCTGTAACAACTTGAAGAAGTCCCGGGGACCAACGATGATTCATAGAGTTTAGTGCCTTGTTTAGGACAAACATTGCTTTTAAATGTATGTGTTTGCATCTACCCTGAAACTGCTAGCTAAATAAAGCCTGAGATGTCTTTGGTGACTAGCAGTTTTGCAACAAGGAGGTAGAATGGGAGATTTGGATTTAAGGATATTTCTGCCTCTACCAAGTGATTTCTCTTGTAATAAACCCCAAGATTTGAAAAGACAAAGGATTTTGGTGCTGGGGCGAAAGATACTTCAGCTACCATTATATCTTTCATTTGTGTAGTCTTTCCAGGTATATCATGAGAATCATAGATACCAAGTGGCACAAAATCCTGAGGTATTCCCTTACAGTGACTGAAGCCTGAATGAAAAACTTTAGAAATAGATCTAGATATAGATGTATTTTTTCCTGTGGAAGAAAAGCTCTTTGAACTGATGTGTCTAGCTGACACTCCAGGAACACAATCCTGTGTGAAGGAATCAAAAAAGACTTTTGAATGTTCTCTTGGAATCCCAGCTTATGTGAGAGAGATCTCTCACCCAAATGAAATATTCCTGACACTTTGAAAAAGACTCTGCAAAGGTAAGCAAGTCGTTTAAGTATGGAAAAATGCATATAACTTGTAGCCTGCAATGAGTTAAAACTTAAGCTAGATACTTTGTGAACACTCTTGTTGCAGTGGATAGTCAGAGAACTGATAATGTGATCCAGACACACAAAACATTAAAAACACTTGAAGTCTGGATGAATAGAGATGTGATGATACGCATCTTTTAAATCCTGTGTTACCAAGAAACTTGAATGAGGAAAAATGGTTAACAGGTTGTGAAGTGACATTCTGCCCACAGCCATTTGTAACCTGGATGAATGATCTTCCAAACCCATTTGTCTGGGAATACCTGTTGCCAAAGAAATAAGTCAAAATTCAGACTTGCTGTAAGGAAATGGGGCTACTAGTGTGGGAGGAGGCAGGTCCCTTAAATGGTCATTCTGACTTGGATTGTCCTTGGTTTTGGGAGATTCCAAAACTCTTTTTGGAACCTATTTGCTATTTCTTTATAAATGTCTGTTTAGTGCCATTTTATAGAGACTGTTTATTTTGTTTTTTGGGGAAAATTCAATGAGGAGTTAGAGAATCCTTAGAAACTTTGGAAAAGGAAGGATGGAAATCTCAAGAGATTCCCTGTATCAACTTGCTCCTTTATCACAATTTTTGATCATCTCTGCAACACAGGAGCTAACAACTAAATCTCTATCCAAAGGAAAATTTAACACTTCATTTTTAATATCATTTGGAAGATTCTGAGAATACAAGCAGGACATCCTCAAAACAGTACCAGTGGCCATCACTGCACTCAAGCTCTTAGAGCAGGAAATCTGGACAAAGGCATAAATAATGGGAGGACAAACACGCAAAAATAGGGGCAATTTTTAAATGTTCTCACAAACTTAGAAAGTTAATAACAGGTTTTGCATTAGCATGGATTTTCTGAAGGGTATGAATTCTGAATCTTAAATGTCTGTCATTATTTTCTGACTTCGGTACTCAACGATTTGCTAATAATTTGCCAGAAAACCACAATTTTATGAGTAAAAGGTCAAAAATATGAGGCAGAAAAGCTGGACATTCTGCAAGAATCTATACAATTAAGAGGTCTGGTGGCCACAGCCCTGGAAGAAATATCAACTGAGTCACAAACACACACACACACACACACACACACACACACACACACACACACACACACACACACTGTAAACAATGAGTAGTGGCTTTGATGTGTACAATAGAAGAAACTGAACTATTTAAAGCAGATTTTTTTCTGTACAAGAAGAAACTGCAATTGAAAATTCTGAAAATCAAAGTTGCAGAACTTTTTTCCCCTACTTATCAATAATATTCTCATCCTTATCAGATAAGCTAGGATTTGAATTATCTAAATGTTTAGCAGCAGTAGGATTAACTAAAGCTATAGCTGCTGCGTCAGGTTTGGGAAGAGTGTATAAAAAGTTAAAAGGCTGAGGAACTTTATATGTCATATCTGTCTTTATAGGGGAGCTAGTTGACTATTGGGAAAACTGAAGGCAATAACAAACACACACACACACACACACACACACACACACACACACACACACACACACACACACACACACACTCCAAAGCTAACAGAACTAGAGGAATGGGTGAAGTTTTCAGGAAATTCCTTCTGTAATGAAAAGAGATATGGAAGAACTCTCTGATCTTGTAACCCAGGAAGGTATAACCCTAGCCCTGAGTAGCATCCTGCCATCACCCAGAATGATACCGCAGTACAAGGACAAAATGATTGACTTCAACAATTGGCTAAGCTTCTGGTGTCATTCTAAGGGGATCCATTATCTGTCTGCCTGGGACAATATGGTCAACAGACTACAATGCTTTGCCAGAGATAGTCTGCACCTGTCGCCCCTGGGATTCCAGATACTGGCTAAGGCTCTTGCTGCCCTATAGTGCCTTTTTTAGGCAAGGTTCAAATGACAAATTCACTACCGTAACAGGAATATGCAAGCAAAACTGAGGGTAATGTTACTCAGTGCTAGAAGTCTAAATCTCAAAATGCACTCACTCGAGGCACTCCTTAAAATGGAGAACATCAATATCTGTGCAGTGACTGAGACCTGGTTCATGACTCTAGAGAGCACCTCTGTATTACCAGACTATAACTCATGCCACTTACTTACTATTGAAGACCTCCCCTATGGGGAAATGGTGTGGATTAGTAGGTTAAATGACTCTTTAGAACTTGAGGAGGAGATGCTGAGAACAAGCTTAATGTTTGAGTCTAGGGGCTATAGTAGCTTGATTATTGACAGAGCAGTCACCAAAATAAAAAAGATAAAGATAAAGATAAAGATAAAGCAAAAAACTTCCGACTCACCACGTTACTTAGATATTTTATTGTTAACAAAAAGAACAAACGGTAAGCGCTTTCGCGTATGCTACGATACGCTTCATCAGACAATTCAATGTAAAAAGTAACTACATATTTATAGGGAGGCTCAGCCAACAAACAATCGTTTTAAATTAATCAATTAACTGTTGATTTAATCAAATAAACCATTTAAAAAAAGAACTCATTTTAAGGCTATAAGGCAAGCATAAACCAAAGCAAACGTAAGTTAAAGTAAAATAAAATAAACAAGACCACAAATTTAAAACGTTAAAGTATTTGTAGTACATTGCAACTAGACTTGCTGATATTTAAACGTGTTATAAAACAATATAAAAACATTTAATACGACATTTCAGCATAAGTCTTTTGATTCATGTATGACGTTTAGTAAAATATATGCTTATCTGAATTATTTCAGCCTTTTCTAAGAATTAGATATATAGAATATTAAATAGTTTATTCATATGTAAATAAATAAATAAATAAATATACAAATATATAAATATAAACACATATATAAGTATATAAATATATAGATATATAAATATAAATATATATAAACATATAAATATTAATATTAAATATTAAATATTAAACTTTATATTCTAAGATATCTATGCTAAATGATGTGTAGATATAATCAAATAAAATCAATCATGCCAAAGAAGACTGCAACTAACTATATTCAAGGTTATAACATTTACCTAATCTGAGCATTGGCTGACAGAATGTTTAAGATTTAAAATTACATGTATAAACAACCAGTTCTCTATGAACTCTCAGGATATTAAGTGTTGGAAACTGTCTTAAGACTATTGAATATAATACACATAAAATAAAAACAATTATATGTACATTTTAAACATTACAATATATATATGGAAATAACATATAAATAAGTATATACAAATAAATAAATATATAAATACATAAAATATATAATTATAGATGTGAAATATAATCCTTTACACTATACCTTATGAAGTTATCTTCGATTATTAAGAAAGGATCTTATTGTGATGTAATTGTTCAGGCCTGGAGAATAATGGCCTCTAAGCTTGAGGATCCATTTTAATTCATTTAGCTCAATCAAATTTATATAATCACCACCTCTATCTGTGACCTCCACAATTTGCAACACCCTAAATACAAAAAAATGCGATGGATTGGATATTACATGTTTAGCCAAAGCATTTAATTCATTTTTCTTCTTTATGTCGTATTGATGGTTATATATTCTATTTTTAAGTTTCCTTTTGGTAAGGCCTACATAGAATGCATTACAGCATTCACACGTTGCCAAATAAATTAATCCAGAAGTGTTGCATGTAGCTCTAAATCTAGGTTTAAAAATAAAATCAAATTCTGGATGCATAAAATCTTGATGTTTGGTTATAAACTTACAATAGTTACAGTTATGGCAAGGGTAAGTTCCAAAAGAATCATTTATAGTTTGCATATTATGTATTAATTTTGGTGTTCTATCACACAGTAGAGATTTTAGATTCCTATTGCTCCTATAAATTATATGAGGAGTAGTGCCTACAATTTTCTTAGTAGATTCATCAAGCAATAAGACCTTCCAATTATTGAGTAATATTTTCTTAATGTTCATAAAGTCATTAGTGTAGGTTGTAATAAAAGAGACTCTGTCCCCATAGTTATATGTATTACTTCTAAAACTAAATAACTGATTCTTTTCTTTAAAATCATGTTGTGTCAAGGTTTCTAAAGGCAAGACATTATTTCTGACTTCCATTACTAGATCATAATCGTAACCTCTTTCTAAGAACATATCTATCATATTATCAGCTTCTCTGTTTAAATCATTTTTATCAATACATATTTTACTTAATCTGGTAAACTGACTTCTCAGTATACCTTTGAAAGTATGACGCGGATGCATGCTGTCATATTTCAAAATTGTGTTCCTCCAGCATTTCTTCTTAAACAACGTGGATGTTAATTTCCCTCTCCTAATGTTTAAACTGACATCCAAAAAATTAACTGAAGAATAAGAGGTTTCAACTGAGAATCTAAGAAATGTGGTTGTTGTTTCTAAATAAGTCTTAAAATTATAAAATTCCTCAGCTGAGCCATCCCATACTATTAAAATATCATCGACAAAACGCTTATAGAGTAAAACTTTTTGAAATAAAATGTGTTTAAAAACATTATTCAACTCCCAGTGGTGTACAACTAAATTGGCATATGTGTTTGCACAGGGGGTCCCCATGGCCACACCACAAGTTTGCAAGTAGAGGTTACCCCCAAATGCAAACACATTGTTACTGAGTACCAATTCTAATAATTGACAGACTAGAATGGTAGTATTACCACTTATACTCTGACTGTGCTGTAATAAATCACGTATAGCTTCAATCCCAATTTCATCCGGAATTGAAGTGAATAGGCTTTGCACATCCATCGTAATTAGAAGGTGTCTATCTTGCCTAAATACAAAATCCAAAGATTGTAGGTAATCTATAAGCTGTTACGTGTCTTTGAGAATTGTAGGGATGGCTTCTACTAGAGGTCTTAAAGCTTTCTCTAAAAAAATTGATATGTTCTCTGTGATCCATTTTGCACCAGAAACTATTGGCCTCATCGGTGGTGGTGAAATTCCCTTGTGCATTTTTGGTAGCCCTTTAATTATAGGTACTACCGGGCTTTCAACGGAAAAGAAATCATACAGAGTATTTGTTATCTGGTAACACATAAGCATATCATACAAATCTTCTTTGACAGTTTTAATAATTTGATTAAATTTACTTTGATCTATTAAAAGATAGGTATTGTCGGCTTTCAGCATATCATTCATTAAAACATTGTAATCAACAGTATTAAATATGGCTATGCCTCCCCCTTTGTCTACTGGCCTAAAAGTTAGTGTATAATCATGACTCAAGTTTCGTAGCGACATCATGTTATTACTTGACATATTAAAAAATGCACATTTCTTTTTGCCATTATAAAAATATCTATAAAAATCAGTTTCACATAGCTTAACAAAGGAATCAATATGAGCTGGCATAACTGGTATAAAAGAACTTTTCTTCTTATACGAAGGAGTACTAGCTGTATTGTACATAGCATTGTTCATGTCTTTGTTAAAAAACAGTTTCAAGCTAACTGCGCGTGCAAAAAAGCATAAATCAATCAGTACATCAGATAATCTACTTCCCCGTGAAGGGATAAACGAAAGGCCTTTGTTCAACAGTTCAATGTCACTAACATTCAAAACATAGTTCGATAGATTAAAGTAGAGCATGCTTACTGCCTCTGCCTTCTGGGTTGATACGCATTCATCTCGCCGGATAGCTTTCTTTTTCTGCTTTCCCAACTGTTCCTTCTTCCTTTCACAAAAGTAGATTTCCTTATCGGTAAGGGTAAAAAAGGAGTGTTATCATCAGTACGCCTTTTACTGATGGTTCCCATAGTATGTTGTAAAAGTTTAGCGGCTTTGTTGGCTTCTTGATTCGGGAGTGGCGTAGAGACGAGAGATGCACTAGTAACTGAGGCAAACGTCTCAGGCGGCGTAGTGAATGAATCTTGTGACGTATCCTTACCGGCACCAAGTTCAGATGCCGGTAGACCAATAGGAGCATGTGCTGTGAGGGTACGGTCCAAGGGCACTAAATTCGGACCAGAGTTGTCTCCTATGGGTTGATTATCAATTCTCCTCGGCCAAATGAATACACAGCCTGTGGAGATATCTCTAAAGTCCCGTTGAAGCTTCTTGAGTTTAATTTGTTGAAGCTTCATAGCATAGGTGTTAACTTGGCTGTACATATTTTGAAGCTTCCGTGTACAAAAAGGATCAACAAAATTCTTTTGTAACTCTGAGTTAATGTCATTAACTTTAGAAAGTAGTTCAGCCTCAAGCGGCTCAAAATAATCAATGAGGAGTTGCATGTGTCTATAACTAGCTTCGATGTTAATGTCTTGCCATTTTTTCAACAGCATTGGGTGCGTATCGCCATACATCGGCATAACCAGTATACGCATCCCTCTCGGAATCAAGGAGGAGATGCTGAGAACAAGCTTAATGTTTGAGTCTAGGGGCTATAGTAGCTTGATTATTGACAGAGCAGTCACCAAAATAAAAAAGAGGGAGAGAGAGAGTTACTCCAGGTGCAAAAAAGTTGGTAATACATACGTTGGAAATCAGACTGACATTTATTTTGTATCTACTTATAGTTGCTTTAGTGACATTCTAACAGGTTTGGTGAAATACTATTGACAGTACATGCAATGTAATAGAGATTCTCAGTTATGGTTAACTGACAAACTTAAATTGTCATTTAGGGTGGGAAGAGTTTAAAAAACTTTCTAGTGAAAGGTAAATTTATTATGCCTAATGTTAATGTATATAATTTGAGATTTAACTTTGGCACCTATGTATGTAATAGATGTAAGGCTTGTAAACATATTGTGAATAGTTTTGGGAATAATGGTGGACATAAATTTGCAGTGAAAAGTTTTTTCAAATGTGATACCACTGGTATAATCTATGCCCTTAAATGTCCATGTAACACATTTTATATTGGTCAGTCTCAGAGACCGTTCAAAGTAGGACATCTTGAGCATATAAGAGATATAGAAAACTTTAAAGAAACTAGTTCTGTGGCAGTTCATTTTCACCAAGCACATCAGGGTTCATTTGTAGGTTTACAAGGCACCATTTTAGAAAAAGTGGATAGTAATAATTGTGAATTTACTGACAGTTATTTTAAGGATAACATTTTATATAAAGAAGCCATCTATATTCTTAAATTTGCTACTCTTATATTAAGGGTATGAATTCTGAACTTAATTGAAGAGTTTTCCTATAATTATGCTTGTGATTTTCTTCAATTAAATTTTTATTGAATAACTGCTATTTATATGGAGTGTTTTTTTGGGTGTGTTTTCTCCTTTGAAGGCATTGCAGCCAAGACGTCAGAGAGTGAAGAGAGTGAATAAAATACATCTGGATTCTACTGGGTTACTGGTCTTTTGTTTGTTTCTTTATTTTTTTTTTTAATTTGGTTTAGTTGTGTATTATTTTGGCATGGCCAGTAACCCTAATATGGATATTCCAAGGGTTTTTCGTGGAAACCAACCAGATTCGCAGCAATGTCCGATGGACAGTTATTTGAGGCAAATGAATGGCCGTGTTCAAACTTCAGAGGCTGTTACTGGATCTGGTGGTGGGCCTGAAGAGGTATCTAGTATGTGGCACAATTGGGAATCTGTTTGTAACCATCGTCTTCCAAATCCCTTCTCTAATATGGGCAGAAGCTTTGATGCATCTTTGAATCCTGAAACTAAGGTACTGTGTGAGTCCTTAGAGAAATGGCTCTTTAAGGAAACTTCTGTGTTCCTTAACTTACATAGTTTGAATAAACATGTGGAGCTTGATATCACCCCCCCCCCCCTTGGTTTAAGGGCATATAAGGATCCTGCAACCCCTTTTGATATGAACGATGAAATAGATGTTGCTTTTCATAAAAGGTGGGTGTGTGCAGCACACAACTGCACCTTAGAATGGGTTGCTATATTGATTGAATGTGATAGGGTGAAACAACAAAAACTGCAAACAGAAATTAGCTCCACATGTAGTGATCGGGTTTCTAAAATGAACACAGAATTTCTTGAAAAAGATGTTAATGTCAAATTACAGAATTATGAGAAGGAAATTTTTGATAGAAAACTGCATAAACTGACTTGTGACACCCACGACTATGATAATGGTATGCCCTTCCTGTCCAGGACTCACCGGAAGAAAGTTTTACAGCGAGTTTCATTTAAGCAGGGGAATAATGATGGAGAACAGTCTTCATTTTCCTCTGCACATGCTTCCACTAGTTTTATTTCCTCTGGAGAAGAGGATATGCATGCTGTGAATAAAAATGACTTTCTGCCACTTCCTGAACCCCAGAATGGGGCTCAGCATCAACAGAACTTTTGGAACAGCACACGTACTGGATATGGGGGACCACAGAGCAAGAAACGCCAGAGAGAGAGAGAAACAATATAATGGAAACTGGCAACAACAACCCCAGCAGTTCCCACAACGGAAAAGGGGTAAATGGTAACTGTCATTCATATATTGTTAATTTGTCTGGTTATGTTCCTGATGACTGTGAAAAGGCCGTTTTAGAATCTTGACTTAAATTCATTCCTACTTTTATGCCATGTATTCGTGAGTTAAAGTGTGACATTTTTAGATTTATTAGGAAACTGCAACTTAACATATTGTTTAATGGTAAGATGGCTTCTTTAGATTATGATTCAGATTATATTGATTCTGATTCAGATATGGATAGCTTTTATTCTTGTGTATCAGATGAAACACCTAATGCTTATTATGTATTTGATACTAGTATGATTTCTGCAAAAAGCAAGTTTGTTCCTATTTTTAACAATGAGAAGGTGTTACAATTGTATAAGATGTTAAATGTTGCAGTGGAACAGGAAATGTATGAGTTTCTGGGGAATGTTAATAATATCATATATAATTTAACAAAAGCTGAATGGTCTGCTCTGGTAGCTCTCAGCAATAACAATAATCTTATTTTTAAGCCCTCTGATAAGGGCAACAAACTTGTCATTATGGATGTAACCCAATATTTGGATATGTGCTATAAACACCTAAACAACGACAATATTTATCTGAAGGTCCCTTTTTCTGTGTACAGGTCAGCTATTAGTGAGTATTTGGACCTGATTGGAAAGGGTGTAAGACTGGGGTATATTTCCTCTGATGATGCTAAAAAGAAATTTGGTGTGGATGGTGCTGACATTGCATGTTTTCATTGTTTGCCCAAAATACACAAAAGTCTGTTGAACCCACCTGGATGCCCCATAGTATCTGGGACTAAATACTTTGCTCATAATATTGGATGATTGTTACACTAGCTGCTACTACCTGAGGTGATGTTGCTACCTGCATATATTAAAGATGTCATTGATTTTTTGAAAAAAAATAATAATGTGGAAATTAATAGGAACATATGCTTTGTCACTATGGATGTGCAAAGTTTATATACAAATATTGCTCATACTTCTGGTATTGAAACTGCTATGGTTTTTATGGGTGAATCTCCTGCCACAGAGTATATTTTGGAATTGTTCACTTTCTGCTTAGAAAATTTTTTTTATGAATTTAATGGGGAAATTTATCAACAGAAACAAGGCACGGCTATGGAGGCAGCATTTGCCACTGCATATGCCAACCTGAGTATGGGGTTATTTGAACTGGAGTGTATATACAGCATGTTAAATTCTACGCTTGGTTTATTGATGATCTAATTTTGCTGTGTGATGGGGGAGAAGAGAATGTGGATGAATTTATTGAGCATATACAGTCCAATAGATTACATCTGTCTTTTGATGGCATACAGAGGGGCAAAAAAGTGTCCTTTCTGGATGCAGAATTGGATATTTTTGGGCCTAGAGGGTTACATACTAAGATACACAGAAAATGTGATGGAATTAAGCAATATCTAAATGCTTCCAGTTGCTACCCCCCACATACTATTGAAGCCCTCCCCTATGGGGAAATGGTGTGGATTATTAGGTTATGTAGTGACCCTTTAGAACTTCAGGAGGAGATGCTGAGAACAAGCATAATGTTTGAATCTAGGGGCTATAGTAGCTTGGTTATTGACAGAGCAGTCACCAAAATAAAAAAAGAGGGAGCTAGAGAGTTATCCAAGATGCAAAAAAGTTGGAAATACATATGATGGAAATCAGACTGACATTTATTTTCTATCTACTTATAGTTGCTTTAGTGACATTCTAACAGGTTTGGTGAAATACTATTGACAGTACATGCACTGTAATGGAGATTCTCAGTTATGGTTAACTGAGAAACTTAAATTCTCATTTAGGGTGGGGAAAAGTTTAAAAAACTTTCTAGTGAAAGGTAAATTTATTATGCCTAATGTTAATGTACATAATTTGAGATTTAACTTTGGCACCTATATATGTAATAGATGTAAGGCTTGTAAACATATTGTGAATAGTTTGGGGAATATTGGTGGACGTAAATTTGCAGTGAAAAGTTTTTTCAAATGTGATACAACTGGTATAATCTATAACCTTAAATGTCCATGTAACACATTTTATATTGGTCAGTGTCAGAGACTGTTCAAAGTAAGACTTCTTGAGCATATAAGAGCTATAGAAAGCTTTAAAGAAACTAGTTCTGTGGCAGTTCATTACAAGGCACCATTTCAGAAAAAGTGAATGGTGATAATTTTGAATTTACTGACACATTTTAAGGATAAACTTTTATATAAAGAAGCCATCTATATTCTAAAATTTGCTACTCTTATACTTAAGGGTATGAATTCTGAACTTAATTGGAGAGTTTTCTTTCAATTATGCTTGTGATTTTCTTTAATTTAATTTTTATTGAATAATTGATTGTGCTATTTATATGGAATGTTTTTTGGGTGTGTTTTCTCCTTTGAAGGCATTCCAGCCGAGACATCAGAGAGTGAATAAAATACTTCTGGATTCTAGTGGGTTACTGGTCTTTTGTTTTTTTCTATTACTCATACCACACTTTTTGACCAACTAACCTGGACCAGAAAACCAAAGGTGGAGGTGTGTCCATATTCATTAAGGATATCCACATCTCCAGGCTAGTTGCGCAGCATAATGCATCCAAGGTTATCCAAGTGCAACTAACTCAAGGCAAAAATGTAATCCAAATTGTAGCTTACTACAGATCCCCCACCATGCCCCAGAATTCCTACTCCTCTTTTCTTGATATACTGGAAAATATTAGGGTTCAACCAAACACCCTAATAATGGGCAATTTTAACTACCCCACCATTAACTGGAAAAACTACTCATGTACCAACTCCTTCACTCAATGCTTTCTGGAATTCATAAATGCCAATGCCCTGGATCAACTTATCCATACCCCCACCAGGGGCAACAATATCCTAGAGCTAGTCATTACCAACATGAGTGTCTGGTGTTCCACACCTGAAGTCAACTCCTCATTGGTCAGATCCGACCATAAGTTAATCACTGTAGATATCCACATCACGCCCCTACCCACCATTAAGGAAATCACGGTAAAGATTTTTTCCAAAGCCAACTTCATGCTTCTTAAGACAGAAGTGGCGAACTTCATGACACCCATGCATGGACAATACAGTTACGACTGCTGAATCTTACACAAATGCACTCTATAAGCCCTTACATGAGTGCATGAATCGTGCTATCCCAAACAGAACTAAGACGATATCTTCCAAAAAAAGGAAGCCAATCTGGTGGTCTCCTGCCATAAACAAACTACAACAGAAGGAAGAAACTTTTTCAAAAGAGAGTAAAATCCCATGAGTGGAGGAGCTCCCTGGTCAGCTTCAGTAAGAAGATGAGATCCCTTATAAGATCCTCCAAAGCTAGCTACGAAAACAGTCACCACTGATTCTAAGGGCAACCACAAAGCATTCTATAGCTATGTCAAGAATCTCAATGTCAACACCCAGATCTGCTCTGTGTTACAGCACAACAGCATGAAAATTACAGAACTGACTGATATTGCCAACATCCTGGCAGATAGGCTCAGTGCTAACTTTACCACCTCTCACCCCCTAAAGGGCCCATATCTTTACAGGAAGAATGCAGACTCCCTGTAATCACATCTATGCAGGTAAAAGCTGCACTCTCTAAAACCAAAAACACAGCATTCATGGGACTGGACAACATCCCAGGCTGCTTTTTACATGAACTTCGGAATGAATTGGCTCCCCACCTAAGCACCATGTTCAATCATAGTCTCACATCAGGCTTTGTGCCCACTGAATGGCACAGAGCAACAGTTATCCCACTCCACAAAGGGGGAGCCATCACTGATCCTGGGAACTATCGCTCTATTAGCTTGATGAGCCTGGTATGCAAGGCCATGGAACGTATCATGATGGCACTCATAAACAAAGACGTTGGCAACCTCCAAACTCTGTACCCCACCCAGTTCACGTTTATGAAAAAATTATAGCTAAACTCAATAAATTAGGTATAAAGCCCTATGTAACAAGATGGTTTGCTAACTGGCTCACTGACAGAACCCACACTGTAAAAGTTGCAGACTCCAAATCTGACTTCAAACCAGTGACAAGTGGAGTACCACAGGCTTCAGTCCTGGGACTAACACAGAAGGCCTCTGGCTAATGAATTTTGCAGATGACTGCAAACTAGGAGCCATAGTCGAGTCCCCAAATGATGTGGACATCCTACAGAAGGGCCTCACTGAGACAGATACCTGGTGTTAGAGGCATGGCCTCAAGCTCAGTGTCAAAAAGTGCATTGTCATCCCCTTTTGGTAAAAACTCTGTACCCATGAACTACCACATAAATGGCAGTCTACTTAACACCGAATGTGTGATAAGAGACCTTGGGAACCAGGTGGACAGTAGTCTCTCCTTTGATGATCACATCGCCACAGTAATCAGGAAATCCTTCTATGTGGCACACCTCATCACAAAAGGGTTCTCATCCAGGAAAAAAGAGGTCATTGTTCCCCTCTACTCATTAGACCCATTATAGAGTACAACGCCCCTTTTGGAATGTACCTCACAAGATGTCTGCAGCAGCTAGAAAGGCCACAGAAGTACCTCACAAAGAGGATTACTGGCCTCAAACAGATGCCCTACACTGACCGTCTCAAAAAAACTCCAGCTTTACTCTGCAGCATATCGCCTACTCTGAGGAGATCTTTGCCTAACATATAAAGCTATGTTAAACCCAAAGCTGTTGGACATGCTACACCTAAAGAAATCCCAATCCCTCTGAGCTACACACTCTAGGGACCTAAACCTTGTCACCACATTAAACAGGACATGCTGGAGGGATAGATTCCTGTCCCAGAGACTTCCTATACTCTGGGACAAGCTACCTATCTATGTCAAGCAAAGTTCCTCATTAGCACTCTTCAAGAAAGAGTAGATGGGAAGTGGGAAGTACACCCCAGAGATCACTTCTGTGGCTCTGCTCGACAGGGGCACAGGAAATGAACTTTCTTGGGTGGTGTAAACCAGGGAACCTTGTTTACCTACCTATGAACCTATGAATAGCTCATGATATTTTCTGAGGGACTGAGAAGACTTAATATTATCCCACTGAAAACACTGGCACATTCTGGAAAGAGTGTCAGAGAAACAGAAATTCCCACATGGAGAATCAGAAACTGAGCTCTCCTGTGAGTCTGATTCGGAAATTGAAGGAGTATACCCCATATCTATCTGATCTTCCTGTCCCAATTCAAAGTCCAGAATCTCTTCAGAAAAAGAGGCATCCATCTTTTTTTTACCAGAAACTACTTTATAGGAAAGATCAACAGCTTGAATTAAACCCTGTACCAGACGCTGTAAACTACTCCAGTCCAAGGAAATTTGAGGAGGAGCACATACATGTTTAGTTTTCTGTTTCGTTTTGACAGGGAAAATGGGTGCAGAACTGTTATTAATGATAACAGCAACTGCAGCATGGATGGGTACAACCCTCTGACAAAACAGGGAAGCTTTTCCTGTTTCGTCTCCCAGGACAGATAATAGTGGTTCTCCTTTGCCCACTGAGGGGACCCCAACAGCTCCACAGAATATGGCTGTATGTGGTACACCAGAGGGTTATGGGGTAAAAGATGAGTGGTCTTAGGTGTAACGAATAGCCACAGAAGGGTCACCAAAGTACAGCTGAGCAAATTGCTAGCCTGCTGTGGCAGCAATGCCTGTCTGCTTAAATTTTTCTTTTTGTGGCAGGAAGAAGGACCAAATGTGGGGCCAACAGTTTGCTTTCTGGTCATTACAAAAATGGTACTTTTTCCTGAGAAAACAAACATTAAAAGCCAGTAAAAATCTAAAGTCTTTAAAAGTCACTTTATTCACATAGGAATGCAGTAATAAAGCAGTTTAAAACACTTTGTCAGCCCCAAAAAGTAAAATAAACACAATTTGTCAACAGAAAAAATGTTTTTCAAATACTTTAAACAAATTCTAAACTGACAGGAAACAGAGAGCTCTCATTTAAAAGTATAATACATCTTTGTGATAGTCCATTAAAACACAAACTCCTAGCTTTAAACTAAAAGTGTTATAAAACAAATCTTAAACTGGAAATTGTTTTTTCCACCAAAGGGAACTTATCTACCCAAAAAAAGAACAGCACAAGCCAACTGTCTGTCCTTGAAAACCTCAGGGAGCATACACTTCGATGGCAGAAAGCTCTGAAGGGCTTGACATTTAAACCTGTGTTTTTCAGCTCAAACAGACTGATGGTTTGGGCATGTGGAAGGTGGCCTGAAGCTTTGGAAGCTAGCTGGCTGTTATATCCCTGGCAGGATATAACCCTTATAGCTAAGTCTACTGCAGCAATGATCAGTATGATGAACTTGCATAATATCAGTACAAAGACATTAATCATATTGAGCCATGCTATACCAGAAGCAAAGTGAAGAGCTTCGAGATAAGATATTCTCTGTTAATTTCAGGCATTATTAGCAGTGGTGGTGCTGCGGTAGCATTGTCACCTCACAGTAAGACGTTGTCCTGTTAGATTCTCAGCTAGAGTGACTTCTGTGTGGAGACATGCGTGAATGGGCGTACCTTCGTTGAAGGTTGTGCATCAGGGCCGGCAACTCGGCACGTAAAGATCTACTGCCAATCATTAGCGGACCGGAGTTCCGCTGTGGCAACCCCTAACCGGGAAAAGCCGAAAGACACAACAACATTAGGAATTTATCATAGCTCAGAATTTACTAGCTAGTTAGTTATATAGAAAATGTTACATAATATTCCAGATTTTGACTAGGAATTCTAAACTTAAATTCTGTCACATCTGCTATCTTCCAGCTTTCTATACTAAAACAAACAAAAAAAAAATCCATGAATCTGCTTCTCTTTTTTTCTACCAGTACTTTATATAAATAAGATAACCCTGTTAGTCAATGAGAACTATGTCAATCAGTTTCCTTTTGAATGTCTGATAATTCACGTCATATTACAGTAGTTCATTTAAGCAAACTAGTTTAAATACTGACAAAATAAAATAATGTTGCTTGGTTTTGTTTTAAACTGAGAAACCTGACTTGCTACTTAACTGTAAAGCTTTTATGCAGTTCAGCTGGCACTAATAAATGAAACACATACCCCTCCAGTGTAAAAAAATGGAAGACTGTACCGTGAATATAAATTAAGTACAAATGCCATGGCAATTTATTATCTGTCTCTATCAACAAAAGAATGCTCTTACACTATGTGCAAACTTAGGCTGGGATTCAGAAACACACACATGTAATTCTATTTAATTTCGAGCAGGATTGTTCACTGCATTATGAAGGATAAGTTCAAAGACCCTGTAGTGCTAAGGTGATAAAAATGCTTTGGCATGAAGCACTATTACAATCTCACTGAAGAACGACTTATGCAAATATGGCAGTGTAGGGGTGAAGTGAATGCAAATTAGTCATGTTTGCTTCCCCAGAGACTTTTGCAAGAATCAGATTATCTCAGCAGAGTTATTCAAACACCAGATGTACCATAGAGGAAGTAAACTTGTAAAAACGTACATCTTTTGACGGTGCAAACCCACTGATGTCTCTCACTGGAGTGAGACTGCTAGCACTTCAGTAGGTAAGTACTGTGAAGGCTTGTGTGTGTGTGTGTGTGTGTGTGTGTGTGTGTGTGTGTGTGTGTGTGTGTGTGTGTGTGTGTGTGTGTGTGTGTGTTTGTGTGTGTGATTGTGTGTGCATATTTATGTGAATGTGTGTGTGTGTGTGTGATTTTGTGTGTGCATGTGTGAATGTGTGTATGTGTGTGTGTTTGTGCATGTGTGCATGTGTGTGCGTGTGTGCATGTGTGCGTGTGTGTCTGTGTGATTTTGTGTGTGTGTGTGCGTGTGTTTGTGTGCATGTTTGTATCTGCTTATGCAACGCGCCGCATGGAATAGTAAGGGGGACATGAGTAAGGTTAGTTCTAACTGCAGTGTGCTCATTTCAGAGACATGCGATGAGTTGCTAATGAGCTTTTGCACCATGTGGCTCTTTCATGTAGCTGAATCACATTTTGTTACTGCAGCACTACTACAGTTCACCAGTGAAACCCTAATAGATCTATTGAGATAATTTCTCTGAATCTCACCGTTAAACAGCAGCGGTCTGAAAAACTGCTTTGAATAAATAAGATGAT
Organism: Protopterus annectens; assembly: GCF_019279795.1. Taxonomy (NCBI): domain Eukaryota; kingdom Metazoa; phylum Chordata; order Ceratodontiformes; family Protopteridae; genus Protopterus; species Protopterus annectens. The sequence continues at coordinate 1,112,139,714 of NC_056731.1, read as the reverse complement.
GTGTGTAAGATACACGGATGTTTCTTTCTATTCCTTGTATAACAGAGCAATTTTGACTAAACTGGTGATTGCCAGGAATTTAACCTTATTACAAAGAACAAGCAAGGTTTTTACAATAATTAATGCCATCACAATTAATGAAGAAATTAAAGAAATTCATAATTAGAGCTAGAGATAGTAATCACAATATGAAGGCATGTTAGCTGAATTATTTAATATTTTTAGTATTTATCTTAAGTGCAGTTGGTAAAAAGCCTAGGTATATATTCTGATGTTAGACTATTTGAGACTGTCAGTCATGAAGTATTGCTTAAAAAGACAAACGGCATCTGTATTAATACAGTATCAACTAGGTAGGTACGAGTCTGGATAAAGGGAAGGCAATTATGAGTCCAGTTTAATGGTCATAGAGGGAATGGATACAAACTGCTGAAAAAGTTGCCCTGGGCTCATCATTAAAGTAATTACTCGTTTTGATATACATCAGGTGGTTATTGTCATTAAGGAGTTTTCAAAAATATAGAGGTCCCAAAACAAAAATGGGCAACTGAAAACAGTTTAGTAGTTAATTCTGAAACAACTACTGTTATTATATGTCAAAAGAAGAGGGTGGTTGTATATATATCTTTTGTTTTCTTATATATGATTAGATTTATCTAATTACTTTATTATTGTCTGCATTGTAGTAGTCAGTGTCATGCCTTAAAAGGGTCTTCAGGCCATTGCAATTACATGGTTACCAAATGTGAAATAAATGAATGAATGAATAAGTAAATAAATAATTGCTCCTCGATCTGTCATTTAGTGATGGTTTGCTTTCATTTCAAATCATATAATGTGATTAAAACTGCCCAAAAAGAAACAATTGCCTAGTTAAAGCAGTACAGTATGTTAATAAATCAGGCATGATTTCAGCAGCATCTGGGCATGGGGGACACTCAGAGTGGACTGACAAGCTTGTGTTCTTTATTTTTCCAGCTGTTGTACCTTACAGCCCAAATGACCTCCATAGAAGAATCAATATAACAGTTTAATTATACTAGCAGGAGGAAAAGTCAGGAATAAGTGCCTTTGTAGAAAAAAGAGAGAAGTCTTACTTTCTGAGCTGTTTTGCATGGCAGTGAAGAGGCCACACCATCAGTGACCTTTGTTTTTATTCAGTTTACAGTTGTCACATGTCACACATACTCACAATGTAATGGAAGATATGTGTGGCAGTATGCAAGCTGAAAAAGCCTTCATGAAAGTTTCACTTAAAACACTTAAACAAATACCAAATTCTGCAAAAAGAAAAACAAACAAAAAAGAAAGAAAAATAAATAAATAAATACATAAAAGTTATATTAGAAAAAAAATGGAGGTGGTTGCAGCTCTGCAACCCTGCAGCCAAAGAGCACCCAACTCCCCTACATCATGGCTTTGTGGCTGGGACTTCTTTTTCCCTTCCAGTCCTAGAGGTACATCTTGGTCTCTGGTTACTGTCTATGTGGCATTAAATGTCATCACCATATATGAATAATTTTGATGTGGTTTCTTCCCACCTCCAAGGAAGTGACTGCCTAGTCTAATTGGTCCATAAAGGTTCTGTCACCTTTAATGTTGTAGCGTGTGTCATGATCCTAAAAGTCCAGAAATGACCAGTTCACATTCTGCTTCAAAAACGAGTTATTTGTGACTCGCTGAAATTTTTGCCTTCTGTAGAACCATGCCCAAATCAGATTTTATTAGTTTATTACTTATTTATTTCATTAATTAATTTATTTATTTATCTGACTTTGTTTACCAGGAAATTCTGATTTGTCGAAGTCCCTTTTCAGCAGAAGCCCAGGTTGAAAAGCTCCACATTACATACATTTGTACAAGTTAACAATAAAAATACATAATGACACTCAGATAAATTAACAAATGATTGCCATATTACATACACCGTATAGCATATATAGTTGAGATAAGCTTAGACAGATCTACAGAACATATTACATATAGCTCATAAATCTGATATCAGTAAACATTCAGTATTATTTTAAAGTGTACATACATAGTCCCACTGTAATATTAGTCCACAGACAGCAGATAAGGGATATGCATATCTTATCCAATTGGTTAGACTGTCTTGAGACCTGTAACCAGGAGATTATTTTAATATAAATAATATTTGCTTGATTTGACTGCATGATGTAAGAAGTTTGTAACATAGTTAGTACAAGGGCAGTGCTGTTAACCTGATATGTATGAGTTAGTAATGTGGTTAATACAATGTCAGTACAGTTAAACTGATACATATGAGTTAGTAATGTGGTTAGTACAGGGGCAGTACTGTTAAACTGATACATATGAGTTAGTAATGTGGTTAGTACAAGGGCAGTACTGTTACATTGACACATATGAGTTAGCAATGTGGCTAGTACAAGGACAGTACTGTAAAACTGATATGTATGACTTAGTAATGTGGCTAGCATACAGGCAGTGCTGTTAAACTGATATGTATGGTTTCACTGGGGTTATACATTATAGACAGGATAAGATTTTGAATAAGAAAATATCTCAGTAATGGGGTTGTTACAAGAGCAGGACCATTTGCTCGAGATTTACATCTTTAATGAGATTTTAAGTTGTTGGTGATAAGAGATGCTTGTAATATCTAATGAGACTGATTTGCTCACTTAGAGAACCTATACAGAGTTTAGACAGTCACCATTATGATTTTTAGATTTTTGAGTGAGTACTTTGTGTTGGTTTAGTGCGCACAAATCTCTGGAGGCCGTTGCTGGTGGCAGGGCCTCTGCCTGGAGTATAGAGGATAATGTGGGTTATTTTCATATAAGAAAAGGCTAGTAGATTAGATAACTCCAGCCAGTTAAGGGAGTGAAGTGCCACACAGTTATGTGATTGTTTAATTTGGTTACTTGTAAACTTTCAATTGTATTATAATAGTGCTCCGGTTTAGCTATCTACGAGGACTGTTAGTTGGTGAAATGTGATGAGACATACAGGAGACTAAGGAGTAGATATGTCTGAGTGATAATTTTGCATGCATATTCTGTTAAGAATTGTTTCACTTTATACAGAACTCCTAGTTTAGGTTTAATTTTTTGAACCACATGATGTGTATGTTGACTGAATCTTAGTATATTATGGTCTATTGTTACTCCCTGTAGTTTTGTACTAACTCATTTCACATATTATTGCCTAATAATATTGCTAGATTGCTACAGTTTGATTGTTGCTTGGAAGTGAAATTTTTAATTTTATTTGGATTTAGGAATAGCTCAGGTTGTTTCAGTCGTTTTCAGTTTTTGCAAAGGAATGCTGCAGGTCATCTTGGAGACATTGGATTGAAGATACAACACATAGTATTCAGTTAGCTACATACTGGATTAATTTTGATTTGTGAGGGACTGTATGCATTTTATTTATAAATGTATTAAAGACTAATACTGAATCTTGTGGCACAACTAATGTTTATTTGTTGTGGAGTTGAGCTCATCAACCTGGCATGCAGAGAGTGTTCTGTATTTGAGGTAAATTTTAAATCAATGGATTGTTTTGTTTGTGAGGCTTATTTCCTTGAGTCTGTAATACCAAATAATCAGTTAAGAACGTTCAAATACATAAATGCTGATCTTATTATCCCATGAGTGGTCTTATATTGCAAATCATGTGCTACATCAGTGTTAATCACATCTAGAAAAGTACATTGATGCTGTTAAAAAAATGACAAGGCAGTGTAACGGCAAAGATCTGCAGATAACTCAACCATAATAAATATGGTAAGTGCTTTTGTTCTTTTATTCTTTTGTTTTTTGAGTCACTAGATTGTGCTGTGGTATGCTGGTTGTGATTTGTTCTGCACTGATGCTGCTATTATTTCTCTTTTGAGTCTGTTGGCTAATAACATGACCTGGTAGAAGTTTGCTATTGGAAGGTAACAATGGTTATTTGTAGAGAATCATTAGCCTACAGAATCATGGCATCTGCTGTTTCTTCAGCCACCCCTCAAAAAACACAAATAAAAAGTCTCATGTATCTCACCCTAAAAGTAGGACACAGTTTTTTTTTCTTTTTTGCCACTTTGCTGCTGGCCATCATCTCTCTGCCCAGGACCCCAGATTGTTCCATTCATTTCCTCAGCTTTGAGGGGGAAAGGTTGGTCAGACAGGGAGAGAATGTCATAACCTGTCTAAATTATGTAGAGCCCTACCTCCACTATTCTTGTTCCAGACTAGCACATGACATTTGGAACAGATTAGTTGAACATCTTTACCCCTATGGTGATGTGCCTATGTAATCTCCCACCCCCTAGGAAGATGCAGTGCACATTGAGAGGCTATGCTCCACCATTGTGGGTATATATCACCTCCTCTGTAGTCTCTCCTCTCAGTTGTCTAGGGTCCACTCTGCCATATTCGCTGCTAAACACCAGCAGCATGGTAGCTACACGCCGTCTTAGCACACCTACCACTCCATCCTCCTTCAGAGAGGTGAGCTGGCATTGCATCTTCATATATCTCCCTTCCCCTGTCACCTCTTCTCATGCCAGGGAACTGTGGTCACTAGGGTCATAGGTTGGGCTTCATCTTTCTATTCCACAGAGATGACAGGGCACAGTTTTAGTGTGAACAGTTTTAGTGTCAATCTAATCTAAATGTAGTTCACTGTAAAAATATAATTTACATAGCATATCAGTAACCTCTATTGTGTTGTGGCCACCTGTGACCTTCTACATTTGTGAGATGTCATCGTCTTGCAATACCCCAAAAATAATCTGATCCAAAATATTGTGACTGAAAGTACTCTTAATATGCAGCCAAATTATAAGATGTCCTTCGTCCTTCCTCATAAAGCACTAACAATGTATATTAATGACATTCTCATACAAGTAGCAAGTGTCTAAAATAGGTTATTTACTTTTGCTAAGCTCCTATCGTGACCAAACAATGACACTTTTTCACATATTTTGAAAGAGCAGAATAATGACAATGTAAGACAAACAAATTCAAATGTTTCAGTCATTCTGTGGTTATGAATGAAAAAGTATGGTTTAATTTATTTGTTTATTTATTGACATTTGTTAACTAGGTTGGTCCAGCTGGGCTAGAGGCCCATTTTCAGTGGAGACCCGAGAAGAAAAACTCCATTCACAGACAGTTTACAGTAATTAAAAAATTTGAGTCAAAAGAATTACAAAACAAACTTGTTATACAGCAAGTTAAACACACAAAATATAATGCATGCACAAAGGGATATACACATAATGTTTTTTACAGAGAAACAATATATTAACATATTTACATAAGAATTTTATCCATCAGCATTGAATGATTGAGTTTAGTAAGTATCTGCATAATAGGGTACTAGATGGAAGGGGAGGGATTATTAGATGTGTATAAGGGGTATGGGGAGCTTAGGTTGGGTTTTGACAAGGGCAAGTTTTGGAGTTAAGTAGATGAAGTTTGAGTGAAGTTTAATGAAATGCCAGTTGAGTTTAGACATTTGTGATTTCTTATGGTATAGACAGGTTTATTTGAATAAGACTCTGCCTTTTTAATCTAGTTCAAAGCAACAACAAGATAGCTTTCTACCCGACCTTTATAAAATCCCAGCCAAGGCCGTTTTAACCATTATCCTTATGCATTATGGTCACTTTAACAGTGTCCACTGAGAATACTTCTGCTCCTCAACAAGGCTCCACTGTCAGATTCTGCTGTGTATCGCAAAGGATGATAACTAACATAAAATTATCTCCCTTTCTTATCCTGCTGCCATTTCAGTGAGTTCATTAGGGCATTTCTCACAATACACAATCTACGCAGTAAGAATATGTGGCAAAATATGCTCTCACACCTAGTTTCTCTGAACTTGATTTCCATAGACATGCCCCTGAATTTCATTTACCATTCTTCACTTGTTTGATATGCTGCACTGTATGACTTTTCTTTGTTTTCTTCTGCAACTTTCCAAAAACATGTGTGGCCTGGTTCTGTGGATTGTATTTTATTCCACATTAAATTATTTTACCTATCCATAGTCTTATCTTGAGCTAAGCATAAATTAAACCTATTTCTTGATGCTCTCCAAATCTTAATATTACATTTTATTTCTCTGGCATCATGAAGTGACATGCACTACCTTCACATTAAAGATCAATTCTGCTTACGTGTGTACTGTGTTACTTAATACAGAAATGCAATTTTTCATTGAGTCTACAAAGTTCTATTTTGAAACAAATGCAATGAATAAGCAAAACAATTCACACATGAGGGATGTTTGTTCCCATGCAAGCAGATGTAAATTTTGATACAATATTAGGTACAGTAACTTTGATGGAAGTTTATAAAAAGCAGCCTGTTTTTATGACATCCTTAATTATTATAGTACAGCAGTTATTTTTAAATGTTGCTTCTGATTACTTTATACCACTTTTTTGCTTTACTTTTGATTATCTGTGCAGGGTTCATGTGACTAAGTTTTTTGAACGGAGCTGAGCTCCCTTGTAAACTATACAAGCAGGTCTCAGCATTTTGTATCACTTCACCGAAATGTATTATTTAACTGTCTCTTCACTGCTAAGACACAGTTTTTGCTCATGCGTCTACAGTCTTGTATCTATGAAAACATGTTTACATTATAAACTAAGATGTAGAGACTTTGAAAGAACAAAAGAATGGTATCTCTTCTTTAATAAATTTCATACAAGAATTGTTAATGTTCTGTAAATATGAATAGCCAGTGTAATTACACATTTTCTCTATCAAAGGACATAGAGAAATGCACTGTTACTCTTAAAGCTAGTTTAAGTATAAAGGTAAACATGGAAATGGATGAAGTGGCAAATAATTAATGTAAGTGCAATTTAGAGTACCAAGCCTAAGAACAGGCCATATGAAAAGTTAAATCTCATATTTTTTTCTCTGTTACATAACATTGTTTGTTGTTTCAAACACCCTGGCTGTACCAACCATGAATAATTGGAACATAGTCACAAAGATCTAAAATGTTCAATATCTGTAACATATTTAATAAGAAAGAAAACAGATTATTGTAAAATGCTCACAGACCTCATTTGCCCTTGTAAATGACTAAGACCGTTGTTTCATTTGAGAGGCAGGATGCAACAAGGGAATGAGATCAGCATTCAGATGGGATGCAATAATTTGATAATCTATGAGTCTTATTAAGTTTGCTGTGCAGAGTCAACCATTAGTAATTATATGGAAATCAAAAGCTATTTAAGTTAAACTGACACACATTTTCCACTTTAAATCTCAGAGTGCCTCTGCTATAAATTAACCTTAATGACAGACAGCAAGGGATTGCCACTTAGCTTTAGTTGAGCTGAGATGGGAGTTCTATTTAGTATGCATCGTGTAATTGATTTAATTGTATGCTGTTGTCTTCATCTTCGTTATGAGTAATTCTAGTACTGCAGCTGATATGAATAAGCCAATTATATTGGTGTAGCACAGTGTACATAGTGTACTTTTTTGTGTAGGCATAACTCTCAGCACACCTCACATAATTAAGTCTTGTTATGAAGTCTTCCGGATCATATATTGATATCAATTGCACACAGCAAAAAAAAAAAAACAAACAAAAATTGTGAAAACTGAATATATTATATGAATGTTTAAATGTCACATAGTGTATTTATGTTTCCAGTTACTGAACATGTCATATTTTAAAATTCTCTCCTAGTCCTAGGTGGCTATCATTTCCTTTTTAATAGAACTTGCATTTTATTAGGGAATTTATGGAATAATTAATTTAACAGTTTATCTGACAGAAAACTGAATATGCACTTAGGAAAACATATATATAAATATATGTTATATTGTTTCACTCCTTTCTAAATACAGTGACAATTCCCTTGAATTGTGTTGTATTTCTCCTAATGCAGAGAATCCTTAAATTATCTTCATGGCTATTGCCAAATATTATATTTAGGGCAATTTGTCAAATAGCTTGTGGTTCTGAAACAGTTTGCTTATGTGGAAGTCATGCACCAAAAACCCACAGAAATGTAACAGTTTTAAAAAGGCCGACGACTGATCAAGATATTCATTAAACAAACACATTAGGCAGTTCTATACAACTGTACTGCATTTCCTGATAAGACTCTCAGCTGCTCATGGTCTCCTGCACCTTGAGTTATAGTCCTGCAGCGTGCTTTTGGGAAGGTGAGGTTAGTGTGGGGGAGCTGTGCAGAACTATTGTCTTCCAATCGGATATCCAAGTTGTTCTGCCAGTGAAGCACTAACTGCATGCACAGTAGTAGAGCTATATTTCAATTATTTCAGGCCATAGAGATCACACCCTGACAAAGTTTATGCCATCCAAAATCTAGGTCCAGGAAATGTGTAGCCTTGCATCCCTAGTCCTTTTAATCTAGCTAGCTATCTGGTTATCTGTATCTCTCTGTTTTTATCTTTTTTTATAGGAGTCTCTTTTTGTCTATCTGTGCACACATACAGACACACACACACACACACACACACACACACACACACACACACACACACACACACACACACACACACACACACACACACACACACACACACACACACACACACGTAGATCCACATATTGATATGCGCACCTGTATATCAATTGTGTATAGGTGATGCAACAGGTACCACACTCACCTTTAATGCAGAAGGCTCTGGGATCTATTCCCACAGCAGGAAGATTGATTGCAGACACTGCAGTGTGGTATAACATTGGGTACTGCACTTCTGAGTGTGTTGTCCCTTGGATGAGACATTAAACACAGGTCTCATCTACTTGAGTTGGTGGTATCTCAGGAGGATGAAAAAGATCCCACAGCACCTTTTGAAAAGAGTAGGGGAAGTTCCCTGATTTCCCTGGCCAAACTTTCCCAGTAGTTTAAATACCAGCTTGGAATCCCCCCTGAAAGTAGGCTATTAGCCTAGTGGGACTAACCTGGACAATAAAGGATAAATAAAACAACTAAAATAAAATTCTGTCACTAGTCTATGCATACATACAATGTCAGATATGCAGTGAAACAAACTTGTTAGATGACCATTTGATATGACACATGGAGGAAGTGAACATACAGAGCTAAGCATGCTTCTGTTTTAAGCTTTTAATGTAAAGTGAAGACTCAACCAATCTCTCACCCCCAAACTACTGTACTTTTAAGGATAAGTATATCACATACCTCGTACATGACATGGGTTTATATCAGATTATCCAATTTTCAGAAACTTGGGCTTCATATGGAAGAGACCATATGTATGATTTCTGAAAATTTGAATAGAACAAAACAATCTAAATCTACATCGTCCCCCCCTCCACTCCCCACAACCCCCTGCAAATTATATATACAGACTCTGATATCACACTACAGTTGGGAAAAGGGTAAATTCCTGATACCCACTGTACTCCAATCTCTATATAATTTTTTTGATTTTTCTAAAAATTGAACATATGGTCTCAAACATATGAAGTTCGAGTTTCTGAAAACTTGATAATCTGACATAAACCGAAAAAAGCAGATGATACCTCAGTAGCAGACTGCAGGGAAAGTACTACCTACACAAATCATGGCAAAATCACTTTTATTCACAAATTAATAAGAGATTTAGCACTTTCATCACAAATAGATTATATACAGGAAAAGGAATGATTAGATATTCAAGTAAAGGGATAGATTTATAATTTTAATCATTTCAATATATATATAATGACAGTGCCCTTTAACCAACCCCTGTCCATTTTTTCTGTTTATTAAAGGGTTCATATTTGTGCTTTGTTACAATGTAGTGAAGTATTTATCCACTTGAAAATATTTCTAAGAAAAGTTAACTTAGGACACATATATAAGGAGAATGGAAGCAGGGGAAGTGCTTGCAGTTTTAAACATAAGGGCACATTTACTCCCCCTTTGCATCCCATTCTGGTGAATTTTGAAACTCTGGTGGAACAGAAGATTAGGAAAGCATTGCAGAATAAGAACATAAGAGGGTGTGGTAATTTAAAGCCAGAAGAGAGGATTATTATGGAGGAATTAAGTACTAATAAAGAAGTCGGGATAATGAAACTGGATAAGGTGGGAGGTGCAGGTATTATGGATTTTAAGAATTCTTCAGCCAAGATGCCGGATATTCTCCATAGTGACTCCAGATATAGCCAGGTATCCAGGAAGGACATTTTTACAGCCTATAGGAAGATGGATGTCATTTTAGAGGACCATTTATTACAAGATTTATTCGATGGAAATTTGAGTTTTTGTATAATCCTAGGCCTATACCAAAAATCCATAAGTATGTGGATGATCCCCCTGAAACCAGTAGTAGCAGTCACAGGTTCCAAAATACACCTATTGGCAGATTATGTGGATAGGAAGTTGAAATAGGCTACATGCAAATGTAGTCATATACTTGTAGACTTGTGGGATTTTTCTGATCACAATTAAGAAGGAATATTATCACCCTCATTACTTATTAGTTACAACAGGTATTCAAGATTTATTTTCAGTCATACCCCATTCATTAGGCTTAGAATGGTGTGGTAGTATCCTAATAGAACTTGGTAATCTAAGAAACAGTGAATGGACATAGGTTATGGAATTTATGGAGTTAATCTTGGACAAAAATTACATATTTTTTGAAGGGGAGTACTATAAACAGAACATTGGTGTGGCCATGGGTGCAGCCTGTGCCCTATTATTTGTGAATCTCATGTTATTATATTGGGAACGTACCTATGTGTTGAAATCCCCCTTTTTTCTATATATTTCTATAAATCTCCATTTTGGATGATATATTTATTATTTTCAAATGGTCACAGAGTAGTTTGAATGAGTACATCCAATTTATCAGGTATCGCAGAGTTTTTGAAATACACATTTCAATGAAATTTATGTGAAATATATTATTTAGATGTGAAATTAATTAGGGATATGCATAAGAGTACGTTTAAGTCTAAGTTATATAGAAAAAGCAGTTTTACTAATGAGTATCTACATTTTAGTAGCGACCATTCATCCCACCAAAAGAAAAGTATTGTAAAGGGACAGATGGTCCGGATAGTGAGGATGACATCAGAGAAGGAAGATCTAAAAATTGGGCTGGAATATGTTACTGAGCTATTTTTGGGGAGAACACACCTGAAAACCTTTGCTAAGGGGTTGATGAAGGAAATATTACAGGGATGGGGTACGAAATCTACCCCATTATTAGTGGCAATACTACCGAGAAAGAAGGGTTGATAGTAAGGAATAATATTATACCCAATGAAGAGAGTGGCCCCTTAGTAGTATTCAAATGGAAGGGCAGTGAATTAGAAAAATGCTTTGATTTTAAAATATTATCAAAATACGAAAGATATCCAGAAAATAATATGAAAGTACTGGGAATTTCGAAGATGCCCAATAGTTTGGAATTGTTTTTGGACCCCCTCCCTTATTTATTTACAATAGGGGATATAACATGAAAGACATCTTTGAGAAAAAATTTAAGGGGAGAACCATAAGGATATTTAACAACAATAATAGAAAAACAGGAGCCTATAGTTGAGGCATGTGTAGCCAATGTAAATATATGGCAAATTGTGTGGAATTGAAGTTGCCAACCTCATGGAACCTCAACTTCTAAGCCCATAAGGCAAGCCACCACACAATCCAACATTCTGGTCATTGGAGACTCCATCATTAGACACACTGATGTCCCTCTCACCAAGCTGAGTAAGGAGAAAATCACAGTTAGTTGCTTATCAGGGACTAGAATCCACCACATTATAGGTTCATACCAGGCTAACTGCCCTTGTGGGCCATTTTAAGCCCAGCCAATTACCCCATGTGAGAATCAAACCCTGCACCTTGTGTCTACAAGGTAAACACCTTACCCATTCACTCAGGTCATTGGACCACAAGTACCAGTATGACTCAGTCATAGTCAATGTGGGAGTAAATGACCTGAGATGTACCTCCTTAGACTATATGAAAAGAGACATCATGGAGCTCTTGGAATATGTGTCCCAGGCTGGTATAAGCCTAGAAGGGAGCAACATTTTACCTTCTCCAAGGATGATGCCACAATATGAACAAAAGATGACTAACTTTAATAAATGGCTTAGTTTCTGGTGTCATTCTAAGGGGGTGCAACATTTAACAGCATGGAAGGAAATGGTCAATAGACCATGCTGCTTTGCCAGGGATGGTCTGCACCTCTCCCCTCTAGGTTTTTGAATATTAGCTAAAACACTGTATTCCCACATAGTTACTTTTTAGGCAATGCCAAACTGAAAGTACTTCTGACATAGCAAATCAAAACCAAGAAAATCTAAAGGTATTATAGCTCAATGCTAGGAATCTAAACAAAAAACTCCACTCCCTAGAAGCTCTCTTTACCCTATAGAATGTTGATGTCTGTACGGTCACTGAGACATGGTTTAAATCTGCAGAGAGCACAACAACAGTGCAAGGTTATAATGCCTGCTGCACATTTAGACCAGCTACTACACAGAGAGGGACTAAAGGTGGTGGTATGTCAATTTACATAAAAAATAAATATACCTCAAGCCTGGTCAAACAGGACAATGCACTTCAGCTACTCCATGTTCAAATCACCATGGGTGAAATCCAGTACAACTTCCTTGCAAGCTATAGGTCCCCCTCTATGACCCAGGAAACCCATACCATGTATTAAAGTTATTGGAAACACTAACCATACAACCCAATACCATATTCCTGGGTAACTTTAATTACCCTACTATTAACTGGGACTCTATATGACACCAAATGTACAGGCACAGAGATTCCCGGCTTTTATAAACACAAACTCCCTGGACCTGATTGTCAATACACCAACCAGGGTTGCAGCCATACTGGATCTGGTCCTCACTAATATGGGACAGTGCTGCACACCCCTACTGTAATGTCTTTCCTGGTAAGATCAGACCACAAAATGGTCTCCTTTGAAGTAAAATTAAAATCTGGATTCCCAGCTAAACCTGGAATATTCACAAACTACTCTAAGGCTAACTTCCTACTATTAAGTGAAAACCTGGCAAAATGTTAAGCCCCCATAAACCATGATGACACTGCTGCCTATGCAGAACTGTTCACAGAAACCCTGTATAAGCATGTTGAATGGTCCATAGATGCAGTTGTACCCACCAGGAAGAAGTATAGAACTAACTCAAAAAAGCCACACTGGTGGAATCACAACATCAATAGCCCGTATAATAGAAGCAAGAAAATCATGGCAAAATTAGCGGAATAGAAGCACTTTTATCAAACTAAACAAACAACTTAGAGGAAAAATATAGTCTACCAAACCAAATTTGAGGTAAATGTGGCCAAGCAGTCCAACCACAAGACATTCAATAGATATGTCTGCAACCTCAAAGGCAATATAAAATTGTGTGCAGACCTCATTGTTAATGGAGTCACCTATACCGAGGAAGTCGAGAAATTGAATACCATCATGGAAGTATTGAATAGAAAAAACTATAAAGCAATTAAGACAAGAAGTATCATTGTTAGAAGAATATAGAAGATGGAACAGATCAACAAAAATACTTAGAAAGATGTGATAAAAGCAATTCACAGTATTAAAACAGATCAGGATCTATCATGCACTATCAAAAATAACAAACTAAAAATCTCATTACAGGCGAAAAAACTTAGAAGATGCGTAGATAAATATAAAGGAAAAGTACAAAATAATCAATTTATTAATGAGTCAAAAAAGTTTAATAGAGAATTGGGAAACAAGGTAAAAGGAATTAAAAGACCACCAAAAAAAGAAGAAATAGATACATTTTGGAGAAGTATCTATGAAGATCCTGTAGAACCTAACAAAGATGGTAAATGGATAGAAGAAATAAAAGAAAGAATAAGAAGTTTAAAGGTACAGTATATCAAATGGGATGAAGTAACAGCCAGAGAGATTGAAACAAAGTTAAGAAAAGCCTCTAATTGGAAACACCTGGCCCAGATGCAATACCTAACTTGTGGTTAAAAGTATTAATATCTTTGACTAAGATTGCGCCATGAGTAAGAACTATTTATATGCACACCCTGAACAGACACCAACCTGGCTAAGAACAGGAAAAACAATGCTCCTACTTAAGAGTGACCTGCAAGCTACCCCAAAAATTATAGACCAATAACTTGCCTTCTGACGACATATAAACTATACACTGGAACTGATGCCGACAGAGTTTATAGTCATTTAGAAGAAAACTCATTTATGGCAATAGAACAAAAAGGCAATAAAAGAAAGTCATATGGAACAAAGGATCATTTGTTGTTAAAGTTATAGTGGAGATCTGTAAAAAGGGGAAGAACCTAAGTATAGCATGGATTCGCTACTAAAAAAAAGCATTTAATAGTATCCCACATTCATGGATAAAAGAGTGCTTAAAAAAGTATAAGATACACCCTACATTGATCGACTACATTACAGTGACCATGAAACAGTGACAGACCACTTTGCAATTAAGCCATGGTAAAGGGCAAATTATTATTCCAGGGATAAACATTCAAAGGGGAATATTCCAGGGTGACTCAGTCACCACTGCTATTCTGCCTTGCCCTTAACCCATTAAGCTGTCTACTTAACAGCTTTGACCAAACAAAAAATATGCAGGGAAGACAAAGTGCACAGATCAAATCAATGTAATGTTTAGTCCAAAAAATATCCAGCACAAGGGAAAGATGAAAAAATATATTAGAAATTTATTGTGGCAAATCCCATAAATACAATAAAATCAAACTGGTTTCGGCTAGAAAGTTATAGCTTTCTTCAGTGCATCAAAAAACATTCATTAGGGCAAACACTTATAGCTTATATATATATATATATATATATATATATATTTATATATATATATATATATATATATATATATATATATATATATATATATGTGTGTGTGTGTGTGTGTGTCAAAAACCTGACCACTTAATTGAAATAATCCATCAATTGGTTCAGACCAGAACTAACTTAACTCATTCAAGCCTGGTTTGAATAGAGCACCTAACCTAATAATCCAAGCAGATTCTCTTTGGTTTAGTAAATTATGTCATCCAGCTTTACATAACCTATTCATATGAATTTTGTCTATTATGGTAAAGGTGAATTTAGCAGTTTTATGTGTTAGAGTGTGTTTATAGAGGGCATTGGAAACCCTTTTATTTCTTATTTCACTTAAATGTTCACTGATTCTATGTCTGAAGGGTCTGGATGTTTGTCCAACATAAAATGAAGAACAAAAACAAGTGGCCAAATAAACAATCCAATCACTGCTGCAATTTCCAAAACATCTTATTTCATAAATTTTGGATGTGTTACAGCTAGTAAATTCCTTAGTTTGAGATATGTGTGTGCTAGCACTACAATGACTACAAGAAACACATCCTGATAGTATGTCTCCAAATAGGGTTCTTTGTTGGCTGATAGGTGGACTGTAATGTTTGTAATGGGTTAGATATGAATTGATAGTTCTACCTCTATGATAGGAAAATAGACATCTGGGGTTGAGCAGTTCACTCAATTTGTCCTGGGCTAACAAAATATCCCAATGGTTATTAATGATGTGTTTAAATCTATTGGTATTGGTCCCAGAAGTAGTAACTAGCCTGATTGGTTGTGAAATATGATTTTCAGCCTGAATAGTTCTATCCTTGTATTGTAACAGTTGGCACCTGTCTATTTGATCAACCTGATGTAATGTTCGAATAATAGGATCCTAATGATATCCTCTGGTAAGTAACCTGTTAGTTAAATCATCTTGACAGACATTAAGAGTTTGTTCGGAGGAACAAATATGTTTGATTCGTAGATATTGAGACTTAGGAATATTGTTGATGATGTGGCGAGGATGGTAGCTGGAGGCATGTAACAAGGTGTTATATTCTGGAAATTTTCTGTATACTTGTGATTCCAGTGTATGATCCTCCTGTCTTGTTATGATGTCATCCAAAAATGTTATTTGTTGATATTCAATGTGCAATGTAAACTGAATACCCCACTTATTCTCATTAAGGTATTGTATGAATTCATGCACATATTGCTGAACCCCCCGCCACACTATCCAACAATCGTCCAGATATCATCTCCAAATATTAAGCTGGTCCAAAAATATATTATGATTGTCATCATATATTAACTGTTCCTCCAAAAAACCCATAAACAAGTAGGCATAAATGGGAGCAAAGGATGCTCCCATAGCCGTACCACGAACCTGCCAGTATGATTTCCCATGAAAATAAAAAACATTTTTTTGACAACACTTGTTCAGTTAGACATATAAGGAGTGTGTTGAACCCAGGAGTGTATAGTTGTGATTTGGCAAGCCAGAACTAAATAACCTGTAGACCTGCCCAATGCGGTATACTAGTGTATAGGGAGGTTACATCAAGTGTGCATAAATACCAAGCTGGTTCCAGTTGTGTGTCCTGAATAATATTAAGAAATTGTGTAGTATCCTTCAACCTAGACCTAACCATGGGTAGCAAAGGTTGCAAATATTCTGTGAGGAAGGCAGATAAAGTCTCAGTTAATGATCCCCTACTATATACTACTGGCCGTCCTGGAGGACTAGTAGGATGTTTATGTATCTTTGGTAGTAGGTATAAATACTGGGGCATGGGATCTGAAACCTTCAGTTGTCTGCAAATTTCTGACTAATTATGCCTTCCACTGTTGCTAGGTCCAGGAAAGAATCAATTTCTTTTTTAAAATTCGGAGTTGGATCAACTTACATGTGTATATAAAATCGGGGGTCAGACTGTTGTTTTTCAGCCTCTGCCTGGTATATGTTCCAATCCATAACCACAATGCCAACTCCATTATCTGCCGGCAAAATAACTAGGTCATGATTATTACTAAGGTCCTGTAATGCTTGTTGTTCTGCTTTAGACAAATTATATCTAACCAACTGGTATTCTTGAGAAAAGTGAAGATATTTTAATACGCACTCCCTGAAAAATGCAACATGCTTATCCATGGGGGGCTCAAAATTAGATTTTCCAAAATGGAAACAGGTAGATCCTCGAGTATTTTGTGTATCTGAAAACAATATTTTCAAATGAATTAATCTACAAAAATCATTAAGTTCATTAACCAGAGTATGTTCAGGTACCACAAAAGTTGGCACAAAATTGAGACTCTTATTCAATAGTTTAATTTGTACAACAGACAATTGGTATGAAGAGATCATTGTTCACTGAGATACAATCTTCTCCAACAGTTGTTGAATACTGTGTGTTTTTTCTATGTTTCCTGCCCCCCCCTGCAGTTTTTATGCCTAAAGGGTCTACGTGAGGTTTCCTTTTAGCCACTGGAGATTCTTGGGTAGAAAGGGAGTCTAAATCAATGGCAGAGGATGAATCCTCCTCAGAGGTGCCACTATAAGTCTGTGCTGATTTTCAAAATATTGATCTGGGTCTTTTCTTTCTATTGGTTGTTTTGAAACCAGAATCCAAAAATCGCACACTTTTTTGGGTAACAAAGGGTTTCCCCTTTTCATAATCTGTGATGTCTCTTTGGAATATTTGGGTTTTCTTCTTAACTAGCTGTTCCTCCAGTATTGATAGATCTTTGGCCAAGTTGCTTAAATAGTTATTGAAAAAGGTTTCTGTCTCATATACTTTGGCCTGTTCACAACTAATAGTAACCTCCCCTATGCATTTATCAATCATCCTTTCATAGTATGCAATCAGGATGTCTACAAAAAGCATGGATGCTTTATGTTGTGCTAAGGCCCAATCCTGAGAAAGTTGGTCATCTATCTGTCCCACCAGAGGTTGAATCCTAACTTGTAAACCTCATGGTATTATATCCCTAAGCTTGTAAGCTTTGAATAATTTGAGGTGCCAAATATTGGCCCTGAGTGTCCCCATATTTTTATTCAACTTTTGAAATAATAGACCACAAAGATGTTGTGGATCATCCTTATCAGCAACAGTATTGGTGAAATTGGATGGTTTAAAACCAAAAAATCTCTAAATTATCCCTGTCACCTGATAAACCTTGGAATAGCTTAGTGAGGTCCATGATGTTTAGTAAATACTAAAGATATATCAGTAGATGAATCAATTCTGTTATTCAGCCATCAATTGTAAGTAGAAAATTTTGAAATAGATCTAACCCAAAATTAATAACAGTTCAACCATGGAAAAGAGCAAAACTAACAACCAAATTAAACTCTAATAGTCAGCAGAACATGATCCAAAACAGGTTATATAAACCTCTGTTATAAGTCACTAGATGTTAGTCCCAATAAACCCCTTGTCTAAGGAAAATTCCAAGTATATCAAACACCATTAAATGTTGATGTCTTTTAGACCCAAATAAAAAGAATTAACAACCATAAAAATTGGTAGTGGCCGACCTACGTCTCTGACACCCACTAGTGTTAACTGTTAATGCATAAAAGCACTGTAAACAGTTCCATCTGATATTAGTTCACAATAAAGTTCTTTAATTATAAGAACATATACTGGTGGATAAAGGGTGACCAACTTCATCTCTGACACCTTTATAACACAACAGGGTCCTTATGCCTTACTAGGCATTATTGATAATATATTGAACCAATGCCTATAGACATATATAATATAACTGCGTCCTTATAGGTCTGAAAATGGTTTAAATCTTGGGTCAATAGAAGGCATCAAAAAATGAGCAAACCTCATAAGTAATTTTCAAAACAGAGGTAGTTGAGGCCAACAAACCACGTGACCCAAAATTATTGAACTATAATGTCTTATTGGTTCCCAGTTTAAACACACTGTAAAGATCATGTAAAGCACATATTCAAAAAATACAGCAAGTGTATGTTAGAGTTAAATAATTTGGATGTAAGTTTGTTCGTATCTTGATATATACCAATATATCTGTATATATTAGGACCTCAATAGAGCCGTTAAACAACAGCTGATAATGAAAATCTGCATTATAAAAACAGCATTATAATCTAAAGTAATTCACATATAGACAATAGACTGCCCACTCTATTCATACATATATCATAAGTAAACGTAATATCTGTTTGTAAATCGTCCTAGTATACAAAACAGCCAGGATTCATCTAAACATAATAATCCTGAAAAAAGTATATTAAAAGTTACAGTTATAGATGTTTCATAAATCAACATAAGTTAATCAAAAGGAGTCCAAAATATGATGTGTAAGCAATTCCAATTTACATCATAAATAACCATTGGGATATTTTGTTAGCCCAGGACAAATTGAGTGAACTGCTCAACCCCAGATGTCTATTTTCCTATCGTAGAGGTAGAACTATCAATTCATATCTAACCCATTACAAACATTACAGTCCACCTATCAGCCAACAAAGAACCCCATTTGGTGATATACTATCATGATGTGTTTCTTGTGGTCATTGTAGTGCTTGCACACACGTATCTCAAACTAAGGAATTTACTAGCTGTAACACATCTAAAATTTATGAAATAAGATGTTTTGGAAATTGCAGCAGTGATTGGATTGTTTATTTGGCCACGTGTTTTTGTTCTTCATTTTATGTTGGACAAACATCCAGACCCTTCAGACATAGAATCAGTGAACATTTAAGTGAAATAAGAAATAAAAGGGTTTCCAATGCCCTCTATAAACACACTCTAACACATAAAACTGCTAAAATTCACCTTTACCATAATAGACAAAATTCATATGAATAGGTTATGTAAAGCTGGATGGCATAATTTACTAAACCAAAAAGAATCTGCTTGGATTATTAGGTTAGGTGCTCTATTCAAACCAGGCATGAATGAGTTAAGTTAGTTCTGGTCTGAACCAATTGATGGATTATTAATGAATGTTTTTTGATGCACTGAAGAAGGCTATAACTTTCTAGCCGAAACCGGTTTGCTTTTATTCTATTTATGGGATTTCCCACTATAAATTTCTAATATATTTTTTCATCTTTCCCTTGTGCTGGATATTTTTTGGACTCTACTTAACAGCTTTGGCCATGGCTATAATTTGGCTCCTAGAAAACAACAAAGTGTAAAGATTTCTCATCTTCTCTTTGCCGATGATTTAAATCTGTATAGCTCATCAGAGGAGGAACTGAAAACACAGCTGCAAGTTGTCAAAACTTTTCTGATGATATAAGAATGTCATTTGGCCTTGATAAATGTGCAAAAGCAACCTTTAAAGCAGGAAAATTGCAGCATCAAGAAAACATCAGTTTGGGACAAGAATGTGACATAAAATAACTTGACCAAGAGGGAGTGTATAAATATTTGGGAACTGATGAAGTATCAACAATAAAACATGAGCAAATATGAATAAAACGTCGTAAGGAATTCTTTAGAAGACATTAATTTTGAAAATATCACTGACATTCTAGGAACAAAATCCAAGCTATAAACCAGTTTGCTCTTCCTGCCCTAACTTGCAGTTTTGGAGTGACTGGCTGGCCACAAAACATGTTGTATAGATTATTTAAGAAAACAAGAATGTTGCTTCATGCTAACCAAATGATTTATAAAAATCAGTGCATACCAAGATTATATATTCCCCATTCTGAAGGAGGGATGGGCCTCTGTGAAACTGATTACATGTATAGATCTGCAATTGTGGGACTCCACACATATCTGGTGATCTCACAGGACCCAAATGCAGTGAAAGTTTTGAAACATGAAGAGAATAAATCAAAGATGATTTTCCTGCTTAGGCTACTAGAAGCATACTGACATCAAGCAGGAATGGAAATCAAACCACAAGTAGATAAAAGTCAGGCAGCAACTGAATGTGCCAAAAAAACAAAAGAAAGAATATAAGGTGAAGGACCAGATGAGAAGGCAAGAAATGTGGAAAATGCATAAATGTAGTTGCAAGTATAGAAAAGTTCTGGAAGAACCTCATGTTGATCAGGAACAAATGTAAGAATGGTTAAGGAGAGGCAAATTCAAACCAAGTAATGAAAGGTTAATATTTTCGGCACAAGGTAATGGGCTACGTATATGCTGGTTTGCAAAGTCCATTGAACATGCGGGAGAAACAGACAAATGTAGGTTTTGTAAAACAGAATTGGAAACAGTTGCACACCTTGTTGCTGGTTGTGACATACTTATGGCAGAAGTACTGTATACTGAAAGGGTTTCAGTTCAAAATTTCGAATTACTGAAAGCTCAAAATTCAGTAACCCGAGACTATGAAGTCGAACCATTCACAACACCAAAACCACAATCCCGAATCACACAATCACAAACATACATACACCATACACCACTTAACATACACACCATTCCACCCACAGCACACAAACCATACAACCCTACACTACATATAAGCAGAGGGGAAAGCCCCCATGCACCCCCCTACTTATATATACCAACTCCGAGGTTGGACATAACATAAAAAAAACTCACACCACGCCATCCTCCACTCGCTCGCACACAAATACACATCACACATACACAAGCACCAACAAATCCAACACTCATACTCACACTTACACCTCCCTACCCTTACCCACCCACACAACATACAAAAACACACACAAACACTCACTTACCTGCCATTTCAGGCACCATAACACTACATGGGATGTACCGGAAATGCATAAGGGTGGATTTGAGATATTCAAATTTGCTCTTATGCACTTTCGGCATTCTGGTTTTCAGCGTCATGGTCTCAGGTTACTGAATTTCGAGCTTTCAGTAATTCAACATTATGAAGTGAAACCACTGAAAGGCATAATAATGTGGCAAGACTGTTGCACTGGGGATTGTGCAAAGGTTATGGTATGGTATTATGGTATTGTGTCTGAAAAGCACTGGAAATATGAGGCACAAACCATCACAGAAATTGATGGTCTACATCACATGGGATCACCCATTTCCAACAGTTCAAAAAATAGATGCTTGAAAACCAAATATAGTGGTCCATGAAACGAAGACAAAAGTAGCATTGATCATTGAAATTGCCACACCCAGTGACTTTGGTACAGAGGGAAACACAAAGTCATAAAATATCAGTATTTGCCGGCAGAAATGAGAGCAATGTGGAAGAAAGATAACCAGAAAGTTCCAATAGTAGTAGGAGCAACGGGACTTATAAAAAAGAATCTACAATCATATTGAGATATGTTGGCAATACATGTAACCCCATATGAATTGCAGAAGGAGTCATTACTGGACATACTGCAGGTGCTGCGAAGAGCACTTCTGGCTGACGTGAAAGATTGAAACAATACTAACTTCATGAACTTTAATCATACTTTGACTTAGGAATGGGGTCTATTCCAGTCATGGTATTAGAAACCCAAAAGACTTGGAGAAATTAAAAAAAGAAAAGCCAGAAAGTATAGCAAACCTACTTGCTGACAAATTCAGCTCTAACTTTACCTCTCTCTCCCCATCAACCTTCCCTCAGGAAATACAAGCAAATATAACCTCCCCGCTATCACTAGGGAACAGGTCCTTAATGCTGTGTTTAAGACCAAGAACACTACATCAATAGGCCCAGACAATATCCCAGGACACCCTCTAAATAGCATGAAATATGACCTATCAGGCCCTCTGGAATTGCTATTTAACTGTAGCTTCCAAGCAGGCTTTGTGCCTCATGACTGGAGACCAGCAACAGTCATCCCTCTGCACAAAGGTGAGCCAGCTACAGACCCATACATTTCACTAGTCTTATATGTAAAGCCATGGAAAGAATTATCATAGAAATTATCAATACTGAAATAGTAAACCTCCAGACACTAGGCCTAACTCAGTTTGGTTTTGTCAAGGGCAGATCATGCCTACTCAATCTGATTAACTTCTGCAATAGACAAGGGAAAAATGGTTCACACTGCCTACTTTGACCTGGCCAAGGCATCTGACACAAAACTCCACTCTGGCATTGTTGACAAACTCAAGAAGTTAGGTACAAACCCATATGTCACTCGGTGGATAGCCAACTGGCTCACAAACAGGACCCAGGAAGTTAGAATTGGGGAGTCCAGCTCTACATAGAGGCCATCCACAAGTGGAGACCCTCAGTGATCGATCATTGGACTGCTCCTTTTTAACTATTACTTCTCTGAAGTTAAGGCAGTGTCAGTGGTCTCTGGCTGACTAAATTTGCAGATAATGGTAAATTAGGATTGTGTCATTGAATGCCACACTGACACAAATGTTTTCCAGGAAGGGCTGACACAGACAAACAACTGGTGTCAGAGCCATGGACTAAAACTAAATGCCAAAAAATGCATAATAGTATCCTTCAAGAAGTCATCCACCCCTGGTAACTATCATATTGACAACACACTCCTTAGAGTTGACCCAGTAGTCAGGGACTTAGGGACAAACATAGACAGTAATCTAGCCTTTGACCATCACGTGTCTATAGTTGTGAGGAAATCATTTGATGTTGCATAACTTATAGACAAACATATAGCATCTAAGTCCAAGAAAGTCATTTGGCATTCATCAGACCTATCATTGAGTACAATGCCCCCTTTGGTATGTATCTAACCAGGCATATCCAACAACTGGAACATCCACAGAGGTTCTTCACTAAAAGAATACAGGGCATAAGTAATATGTCCTATGCAGACTTCCTCAAGTCTTTTGAGGGGGAGATGTATGCCTGGTATACAGGGCATTATCAGACCCCACTCTGATGAACGTCGTGTATATCCACAAAACACCCAGCACCAGAATTACCCATTCTAATGACTTAAACCTTGCCTGTGATATAAGTAGGACCTGCTGGAGAGACAAGTATGTATCCCTCAGACTATACTGTCTCTGGAACAGGCTCCCCATCCACGTGAAGAAGAGTTGCTCCCTAACCCAATTCAAGTTCTACTTGGACAATTGGATGGGGAACAGGAAAGTCATCACTGGTTTGGCACTTATGTCTCTAATGGACACAGGCAACCTATAAATGGCTCATTTCCAAGGCCCCTGCATGTAAATGGTTCATCTCCCATGCCCCTTCTTTCATCAAGTGTATCAGAACTTGTCAGAGATTTGGGATGTATGGCTAGGCTTAAAAAGGACCTAGTGGTCATTAGCCTAGTAAACACCTATGAACCTATAAGGATGAATTGTGGGTGCAACATAGCCATAAGATGCTTCCCAACACTTTTTAGATGTCTTACTGCATCATCCTGAAATCCTTTATGCCTGCTCTCCAAAATTTTGCACAGTGATATTCCCCCCTTAGTAAGGATATGGTCTGTAGCAAGTTGGTTAAGTGCTGGTGAAGCTGATGTGGAAGATTAAGGAGGTGCCCTAGGATACAATAAATGGGAATACAAATCTGTAGGCAGTCCAAAAATCACTTTTAAAATGTCATGGTAATGGGTATTCTTACTTAGCTGGTCATCTACTCATAAATCAGTATCAGATTAAGTTACTATGAATGCTTATCATTGAGGCTTTCTTCTTCCAAGAAGCATTCTGAGCCAAAGAGGATATTTATTTTAGTCGTCTAATGCAGAGGTCAGGATAAATAATCTGTAATTTTGTGGTTCCTCCATGTCATTCTGTTATACAGATGTAGCACTGTTACTCTTTTGTAAGCGTCAGATCCTTCCACCTAGAAGATATTTTATAAATAGCGCAAATTGTGTATCTGCTTATATGTTTGTCTAAGTAGTTGTATCCTCTAAAACTTGCTCCACCGAAGAGGTATGTACATCTAAAGTGTACTCTAAGGAGCTCCTGTTTAGTGAGGCATCCATTGAATGGGTTATCATGCTGTCTGATTCCCTCCGCAGACAGGACAATAGTGAAGAAGCTTCTAACAAACTCAGTAAAATTCAGAAACACCATACAATATCAGTGACAGATGAGTAATGAAAAAACATAGCTGGGATGGGTGAATACATGAATTTTTATTTCTAATTCCATCCTGACTTGTCTTCCACTAGTCAAAATTGTATGCTGTTCATGCATGCTTCCAAGTGTACCTCAGAATTACAAATTCTACATTGTATAGGTTATGTGGGATATGCCTACTGATTATGTGACAACAAGATCAAAAGGCACATCATGTAATGGGCTCACAGTATTGTTAATGATTTACAGTCTTTGTGATAAATAAATCAACTATTACAGATATGTGGCCACTTATCAATTGAACCAATCAATGTAAGAGTACCAAGGAGGATAACCACACAATTGCATAGTGACATGAACACACACACACACACACACACACACACACACACACACACACACACACACACACACTTTTTATATTTTTTCTTATTTTTTGTGTTGAATATGCCTATTTCAAGTCCAGTCATCTGACATATCCAGAACTTACAATGGAAGGCAATCAATAAGTGATATGCATATGGAGGATATGTAGCAATATAAGTATCCTCCCAACATTTTCATGCAATACTGTATTGGGTGGATTACAAAAGAACTAGATTTGTGATGTAGAGGATCTTCACCATATTGCATGTGTGTGCATGCGCGCGCGTGTGTGTGTGTGTGTGTGTGTGTGTGTGTGTGTGTGT
>NC_056731.1:1112099235-1112109235 GCF_019279795.1 Protopterus annectens | reverse complement strand
TGCACTCCTAAGGCTGAATACGTTAGTACAGCTGCTGCCTTGAATCCCACCTACTCAAAAATATGCTTTGTTCAGATGTGCAAGTAGGTAGCTTTAACTTTTTGGGGGTCTGTGGACATTGAGATTATTTCTTTAACTTTCCTCAAAAACTTCAATGGCATGCACAGTACATTATAGTATGTCAAGGGACTGTACTTTATATGATAAACAAAGTGAAATACATTACTGTGATCATTATTTTTCACTATTCTTACTGTCAAACATCAGATGTGGAAGGTGGCTACCTTTTGTTGATAGGAGTAAGGCAGCATTTTGCTTACGTATATCTAACAATAACAGGTTGAAATATGATACTGTGTTCCATTTGCTCTTTCTATTTTTTTTTCCACTCTGATATCATAGGGTACTCAGAAGGTGCCTGTCTTTTGAGGCTAGGGGCGAGGAGGCATGTATATATATATATATATATATATATATATATTTGACAGCAGCTACTTGAAAATATGACTATAGCCATTTGCACCTTCACTTTCATCCTGGTTTAAGAAAACAGGGATACACAAAATGTTGCAATCTTATTTTTTTTTTGGGGGGGGGTAAGGGGTTAGAGAAAGATAGGCAATATTTCCTGATATTTATGTATCTTAACAAGCATTTGCCTTTTCAATTTATTGTGAACTGCTGTTCTGTCAACTTATTAACTCATTAAATTTATGCATAACACATTTCGTTCTTGAAAGAAAATAAAAATACATTTCTTTCTTTACTATTGATTTTCTTGTGTACACCATCATTGTATCAAAAGGTTGGGAAAAAGCTATAAAATGATCCACAAAGCATTAATAACTGTATGGCTTCTGGGGGAGCTGCCGACCCCAGATCTCCAACTTGATTTGATTATTTCCACCAATGGCTTTTAAATTGTATTTTTGGACAGTTATAGTATGTTCAAATATGCAGGAAAAAGCATAGTTGAAGAGTAAGATTGAATTTCTTTTCTTTACCTTTATTCAGGCTATCATTGAATTAAAAGGTTGTTTAATAGAAGGTTATGAAATGCAGCTCAGAACACATGTAACCAGCTTAAACAATTATTTACTCTAGTCATCCCAGTGCAGTCTTGACCAGTTAGTATATATTGAAGAAATGCAGGACAGACAAAATGTGAAAAAAGGAATAAAAGCATAACCTCAATGGTGTGTGGAGGCCATGATGGGGGGCAATGGGTAAATGCTAAGGAACGTGCATGATGGGAATAATGACCAGTGGGACAGGGGTCGCCATGGAACGACAGTTTGTGTGTGTGTGTGTGTGTGGGGGGGGGTGTTAATATACTATGTATATAAACAGATAACTAGATAGCTAGATATAGATATATATATATAGATATATCAATAGATATTTGTATGTGTATGTACATATGCATAGATATATATTGTAACATATCATGGTTGTGCTGCCCATTTTTAATTTCTACAGACATTTTCAATTTCTTGTACTGTGTTAGGAATGGACCCCATTCCTAAATCAGGATATTATTACAATCAGTATTGTTTCAGTCTTTACTGTTTGCCAAGACTCCTCTTCTTAGCACCTACAATGCACCCAGAATTTCCTCCTTCTGCATTTTAGATAGAGATACATGTATTGGTAGCATATTTAACTGTTTTTCAAAATTACTTTTCATTAGCTCCTTTAGCTATTGGAACTATCTCATTTAAAGGTGGAAAATGCTTGAAGAAGTGCAGAATTAATGGAAACTGTAAATATATTGCTTCTAAATACTTATACAGTGAATTTAGAACTACATTTATGAATTTACTTGTTGCAAATAAGTATATGCTGAATGCATATAAACTATGAAATACATCTTTTAGGGAAGTACCTGTAGCTGAAAGCATCAATAATTGTCTACTGTTGTGAAAAAAATGTGTATAAAAGAGGGCCTAATACACCCCAAGAATCAGAGAGTATCCCCCTTGAAGAAGAGAACATAGAGAACAGAGCATTGACTCTGATAAAAAGGTATGTTATTTCTACAAGACACACTGCCAAAGAGGAGCCTGGTACTCATTTTGTTTAACAATCCAAAGAAGAGACTTTGATGTTTTGACTTTGGTGCTGTGATCTTTGTAGTTATGGACTGTGAATTCAACAGTTAACCAGGCTGAATTCCTTGGAAGGTGTGGTTGCAAAGTAATCGTAAATTTCTCCAGTGTAAAACTCATGGTCTTTTAGTGCTGATAAAAGTTTTGCATTGGCAGGTGCACCAGAGATACTGAGAAAGACTAAGAGAGTATACTAGTATTTCCTTATTGTGCAAGTGTTATAATGTGGTACCGTGTCCCTGTGTTTCATAGTTTCATGAGTTACAGTCATGACAGTTAGGTCCAAAAGAACATTTTAGAACTCAGGCTCCAAAGTCACTGAATGTACTTTACTTCCCATCCAAATGTCTAAGGAAAACGTTTTAATCCATTGAGTAAAGTAGCCTAAGCCATAATTTACTTTATTCAATACTTTAACAATAGGTCAAGAATTAAACTTAGTTCTAGCAGAAGTCCTACAGCTATCAAGTATACCTCCCAACTGTCCCGAATTACTCAGTTTTTACCGAGTTTTGGGGTCCAAATAATGGGGTGCCACGATTCCCGAGTGGCACCCCTTCATTTCCAAGTTTTGTTTCTTTAGTTTTTATTTTTTCACTTGTTTTTTTTTTTATTTTTCACGCTTTAGCTGATGTCATCGCATGCGTGATGACATCAGCTCATCAGGGCTACCAGCCAGTTGAAATGGAGCTCGCTGCGCATGTATTTCCGGCTGGTTCAAATACTTTTGCGAGCAGGAACAAACCAGCCGGATTTACTTTTGGTTAGAAGGCTTCATTTTTGACAAGGCTTTATTGTTATTTAGGTCTCGCTTCATTTTCAGCAAGGATGTTATTTTTGGCAAGGATTTTATTTAGAAGGTCTAGCAGCAACGCTCGAACAGAGGGTTGGTGAGCAAGCTGAAATAATGTTATGTTCAGTAAGGGTGTGTGTGTGTGTGTGTGTGTGTGTGTGTGTGTGTGTGTGTGTGTGTGTGTGTGTGTGTGTGTGTGTGTGAGACAAAGAAAGAGAGGGAGAGAGAGAGTGGAATGGGAGAGGAATGGAATGTGGAGTGAGTTTTCACTTGACTGTAGCAGTCAGACAAGAGGTTGAGACAGCGAAGAGGGCAATGTTTTTTACTCATATGACAAACTGTTAATTTAAAAAGTCATTTGAATTCCCATAAAGCAGTACTACAGAAGTTGGCAAAATGTATGTTATGAAGAAATGTGATTTTTATATATTTATTTTTTAAGATAGTTTCACATCTTTCTATATCTCTCAAGTTAACCACCAATATATGTTTTTATCCCCTCTTTATTAATAAAGAAGTATATATTATATTAGAGCACATACCCGTTATTTTCCCGTCCTACTTGTGAAGGTTAATCAATTTCTGTAGTACCTGCTTGGAGTTCAAGAAGGGCTGTATTGTTAATTGAAATAGTAGGTTCTATCGCGTTTTGTCAGAAAAATGTAAAGCTAGGTGTTTATTTTCTAACTGATTTTCTGTATGGTTGTGCGCTTGTAATGCATTGCACTTGCTGTTGGAACCATGGGTATTACATACGAAGTGTTTTTTCTTAAGTATTTCTTAAGGTTATGTAGCTGTTCGTTTGCATGCTGCTACAGTTGTTACACAGTAGTGGTGCTGCCCTAACCATGAGTATTACCAAGGGAGAAGGCGGCACAGTGAAGGAATTTGATAGTTATGTGGTGCTGCCCTAACCATGCAAACTCATTATTTTCAGTAATATCTGGTAACTTAGGCTAGGGTATACAATGTACCAGCTGAAGATACATGCTCAGGGCTTACCACTCAGCACTGTATGACTGGTTCACAATTTGGGCTTTCTGCCTAAAGTTATATTTTAATTCTGCCATGCAGTAAAATGATAATGCGCTAGGCAAAATAAACAGCTGCTGATCAGTTGAACTTTGAAGCACTCGAATACTTTGTTATGTTATCAAAATCCAGATACATGTACTTTCTGTAGCTATTTTGCAGTTTTTACGAGAGAGGCAGTATTAGTAGCCATCAGTTTATCACTAGTACTGACACTGCTGCAGGATCTATCACTGTTGTGCAGCTGCCATTAATGGAGTGCCTTTGCCACAAAGGAAAGTTTTGGGGAGCTGACTTTACATCAAGCTTCAACTCAAGCAGACTAGGAGCAAGCAAAACAGGCACAACCAAGAAAGTCATGACATCAGCATTTAAAAAAGTATTTTTAAAGTGTTTAAAAAGTATTTGTGAACATCTTATCACCTCCAGGCCTATTTGTGTTATGCTTGCCTTTCAAAAACAGAATTTCAGGATGAGGTAAAAAAAAGTAGCAAAGAAAAAGTGGTGGGGTCCATATTTTATATTTACTGATGCCTGCACATTACTCACAGATTTAGCTGCATGTGCAAACATAATGTAATTGTCCTTTTAGCTCCTTTCAGCACATCAATTCATGGTACCAATGATTAATCTAACACTGCCTCTTACACAGACATGCTGCACAACATCATTTTTAGTGATTAGTATTATTTTGTAATTAGTTTTATCCTAAAAAATGATGTGACTACATCACTAATGAATACAACTAAATAAAAACACATATCAGGTGAACTAAAAGAAAACTTTATTGAGCAACTAAAGTGAAAAGATAAGCACTTTCTTCTACTAAAGAATTTTCAAAAGATCTAGACTTCAAGAAGATGCATAATGCTTGAGGAACCTGTACAAAACAAGGTGCCCACCATAACCAAGAGCTGCTAGCCTGAGGTTGCTCTTCGTCTGAGCTATTTTTTGCAAAGGTTTTATACCCCTGACCACACAGGCATCTGTTTTTCAATTTGCATTTGAAAGTTGGCATCCCACAATCCCATTGGGGTGGGCGAGGTTACATAATTATGTATGCAAATTTTATGTTAATCAGCGTACAGATTTGTACCTATTTTTCATGGGCCTTGTCCAGATTTTTGATGTTTCCAGGTTGAGAGGTATGCTATCAAGTTTATATATAAAATCATGACCTCTAGCCATTATACCCAAATTGAAGTAGTTCTATGTTTAGCAAAACTCTTAACTTGTCATTGTAGAGAGATCTGATATGGTGAACAAAGTGCAACCCTTAACTATCAATTGCTAACCAAAAATAATGCAAGGCATTGATACAGAACACATGTATTCATTGACAATGTGCCTTGTTCTCATGTTAGAAGGGTGCACTAGTCTTTTTCCTCTACTGGATAGTGTGTGTGTGTGTGTGTGTGTGTGTGTGTGTGTGTGTGTGTGTGTGTGTGTGTGTGTGTGTGTGTGTGTGTGTGTGTGTGTGTGCAATATGCCCGTAGCACAGCAGTTGTTTCAGTCAATCACAGCATGAGCAGCAGAAGGAACAGTAGCTGTTGTGAAGTTCACTGTAACCCCAAGATCATTACCAACAGTAAAGCTGATTATCAGGATGAGGATCCAAAAGCCTACATCACTGACTTTGAGGAGGGTTTTGTCTAATTTCACTGGGCTCATCTTTTTTCAGCATAGCTAATGGAGGAGTCTCTCTGAGCTTTTGTGTTTATTGAGTTAAATGGATTGATTGCAAAGACTAGGAAATCGTTAGGAAATGTTTATTTTATTTTCCTCCTCCTCATCCTGCTTTACTCTGTAAAGCTGTCTCAGTGTCCCCATCCATCATGTGCTTCTTTTTTCCCTGAGTGTTCTTGAGCCAGCATGGGTCTTATGTGGGTCCTGGAGGGTGGTGTCACCAATTAATTCCACCTTGCTGAGAGGGCATTATGGCCTATTCTTATTTTCCTGTCCCCATCCTTACATTCCCCTATGCAGACCACACCACCACCACTCAGGGAGTGTTACTGATGATTGCCTTACTTCCTGCCAGCCAGAACCTCAGAAGCTTTAAGCCCAAACCCAGGTCATCTGGGATGTGACTAGGGCTTTATCTCTCTAGGATACAGTGCTGACCTGAAATGTTTACTTTTTTGAGGTAGTTTTAGGGCAGAAACCTGAACTCATAAGCATTATTTCTGCACTTTCATTAAGGACAGAAGACAGAAATCTGAAATATAGTTACTTTGTGGTTAGGCCCAGGAGTCACAGCATTAAAGAACAGATGATTGAAAAGTTAGTCACTGATAATGTCTGCCTCTACCAACTGATATTAAGCAGTGGGGATGTTCGGCTTACTTTAAAAAATCTGAGAATGTTATTCCTGTAACATGATAAATATTGTGCCACGAAATTATGTATAATACTGACTTACCAGGAACAGCAGAGGAAACCAGCCATTAATAAACTAAAAGTTCAATCTCTAATGAATAACAAATGTGAGAAAATAGGGTACAAAACTAGGTTCTGTACTAATGATATTAATGATTTAACAACTGTAAAAACTGCAAGTATTGAGCAGTTTGTTAATGGCATAGACGTTATGGATTGTGATAAAATCTCTGCTACAATTGAAATTGCAGTTTGTTACTTTGCAATCTCTAATTAATCAATTTATCATGGTAATTGCTAGAAAATAACTACAGCAGCTATTAGACTTGGTAGCATCATAAATCATATAATACAATTACAAAAATAAAGCAACATTTGATAAAGATGTAGAGGTAGCAAGTACTCCTGGGGATACAAAATACCCCATAGACACAAATGCAGTTTGGAAAGTTGTTGCATCCTGTTGCACTTGATCCATGTCTGATCCCATCACATGGCAACTGGGAAGAACGTCTCTCACTTTAAAGTATTATAGAAACAATGGAAATGAGGTAACTCCTTTGATAGCACATGCCAGCAGCATACGGGAGAACTCACTGGGGGACCACCTTACAAACCCTCATATCACTCCATGGGAAAAGGAGGAAGGGGACTTGCAGGAATCACAGACAGCAAGAGAACTGAGTATCACAGATTCCAAGTGTAAGCAATTGAAAACTCTAAGGGTTACAGATACAAAATGAAGAGAACCCTGTGCCTGTTTCTAGGGATTATTCAGTTTGTTCCCACATTATAGTCTCTGGTCAGTAGAGCTCATAGCATTGAAACAGGAAAAAAAGTGTGGCTACAGACAGAAACTCATGCAGATACAAAACAGATACCCAGTAGGGGTGTAGATGAGGAAGTGCTTACATGATGTATGCATTTTGAGGAAGTATAGAACAGAAAAAGAGTGACAGTAAAAAAAAATGCTCATCCTAAAAAGAGAGAAATTTTTATGAGAAAAAAGGAAAGAAATTCCACATAATACTAGCTGAGTCTAAAGAAAAAATTAGTTATCTACTGAGTCAAAGGATAACAACCCTGGGGAAAACAACAAGGTGCTATGCATCAAGCTATGCCCCCTGTGCATCCTTACACATGAGTGTTAACCCTCACTATTATCCACCCACTACTGCTAACCCAAACCTAACACATTACCTTACCAAAAACCCTTACAGTACAAATAGCACTGGTTCTGAGACTGTGGGGTTTCTGCTTGTTAAAAACTGGCTGACAATGAGATCGGGCAGTGGTCCATTAAGTACTTGCCCTAGGCATGAGTGCGTGCATGTGTGTGCCTTCCGTGGAAGGTTGGGTGCTGTGATGGCAACTCGACACCATAAAACTCCACTGACAGTCATGAGCCGACAGGTGATCTGTGGCAACCCCTAACTGGGAAATGCCGGAAGAAGAAGAAGAAGAAGAAGAGTGATGCACACTCTGTGCCATTTACCTGAAGCTTTTTAGTGAGTCACAGTAATATTATTTGCATGTTCCCAATGTCAAATACATGCAGTTTTTATTTGGACAATGTTTGAAGCATATGCACACATGTAAGTCTCTCCTTGAGGCAGTACATGTAATCCATATTCTATTTGAGGTATAGGATATTTTTGCCTGTTATTGCTCTGGCTTCAAGAGGCCATCATTAAAAAAATAGGTTTGACAGCTTTATTTAGGCTCTTTGCATCCTGGTGTGCACATCCATGGTAAGAGAAGATTCCAGCAAGGATAGGCACCATTAAGTTTGTCCATTAAAGTTTGATCAAATCCTGCTCTGTTAGTTCAGCATCCGTGAGTCTCATTCTGTTATGCACAAATTGAGTGTTAATCTGAGATCCCTGAATTTTGTGGCTAAGAAGTTTACCTTTGAGGTTGAACAACTATGTGGTTATCTGATTGCCATAGTAAATGTTTTTTTCTTTAACTAATATTAACTTTTGAAATCAAAAATGAGGCATTTAGTTTAATTTATCTACGGTTTATTAAGTTATGCATTAATGGATATCTATGGATCCTTGAAAGAGTACAGATGAACAGAACTGTCACCATTTAACAGACCTTAGTCAATGTGATTGAGGAACGAATTAGTAGCCAGACTGCAGCCATGGTGATAGTCAAATAATAGTCCATACTGAGTGATGTGTTCTTAGAAATTAATCATAGAAAATTTTGTTTTGAACTTAGGTAAGTTGGGAAAAGTAAAACACGCTGCAGATGAGCGGTGGTAGATGCTATTATTTTTTTAGAAAAAGGAACTCTGGAGGTAATGCGATTGAAATGAGTGATTCCTTATCAGCCGGGAAGATAGACTCCAGTTCAGAAACAAGTTATGTAGTATAAGGTCCAAATAAAACATGCCTTTATATTAGAAACAAAAACAACCAGGATTCAAGCAATATGATAGGCACTGTTTTTATATCGTTCAAGGAATTCAGCTGACAAGATGTTATCTGGCATGAGCTATGGTCGAGTGCTACATTTTTTTCTGGAGTTGCTTGACATGAATATTACCATAACTCTTGAAAAAATATTATTCTTGTAATTATACATTGGGGGTTTGCATAAGGAATTGAGGGTTGGCATAGTGCTTAAGGTGTTTACCTCACAGACACAAGGTACAGCATTTGATTATCACCTTTGAGCGAAATTGGCTAAACTTAATATGGACCATAAGGGCAGCTAGCCTAGTACTTAGCTATTAATGTAATGTACACGAGTCTGCATTCTACATTACTGTTCTGACTTGGTTCTTTATTACCTGCAATAATATGTCTCCTGTAACATATACAGTTCTTAGAGCTTCTGTCGAAAAGGTGACTGCTGTGAAGGTTACAAACAAGGCAGTTTTCCAAGGGTTTTCAATTCACTTCTTCTGTAATATCATTTTGAATAAACTTTATTTATTTAATAAAATAATCCAGCAGTGTATACAATGAAGCAAACACATAGAAGGACCATAAAAATAAACTTCAAGCACATTTATTAAAAAAAAACAGTGCAGAGGAACAGGTAAGCACTTTCACAGTTAGCTTCATCAGACCAAAATATTGCACACCCCATAACCAAGTTTAAATACAACAACCTGGCCAACCAAACTGCATAATGAAAATGACATGATAAAAATCACATGACAGAAAATCACATGATGAAAAGCTATGGGTTATACCTTAAGCACATATTAAGTACAGTATAAAACACGACTTTATAACTAAATTTCACCATAAAAGCAAATATACAAATCACAAAATACAACATTTTATAACAAAAAATAAAAAATATAAAATATATGTATATGCATAAATATCTGTATATATAATCATGAAACATTCAATTAAAAAAAATTTACATTTTTAATTGCCTTGATTTCAATACAGGTCTAAAGGAGGCTTTTTCATTTAAGCCTTTCCCCTATTTGCCCTAAGTCAAATGATCCATCTCCCTTCTTTACTCTCAGTGCAGTTCCTAAAGTCACCTTCTCTTATACTAGGAAACGTACGGTCAATGACCAAAAAATGAAAGGTATGACTGACCGCTTGTTGCATAACATGCTAAGGTAGTGCATTATGCTAGAACCTATCCTTATATTGTAGAGATGTTCCATAATCCTATCTTTGAACATCTTATCAGTTTTACCCACATAGTA
>NC_056731.1:1112029235-1112094235 GCF_019279795.1 Protopterus annectens | reverse complement strand
AATAAGAAATCATTTAAATGACTTTATGGGGATGTACATGCATCCTGTGGGCTTATCTGCAGCAATGTTACTTGATTAGGATATCAAATAAATAAATAAATAAATACTTTTCATGGTGTAGTACATTTCTAGTCCTCTCTTTTTCTATCTGTCTTACTGTCTCTCTTACTATAAATATGACTGCATGGAACAGCTTATGAATTATGGATGCAACATTTGTCAGGCATATCTTAAGTGAAACAGTGCCAGTGCATACATTTTCTTGGTTGGGAAGTCATGGGTCAGATAGCTGTATGTGACTTTCCTGTGAGGATGTGAACTTTAGAAAAAATTGTAATACAATCTAAGGAACATGAAGCAAGCATTGTAGTGATATTCTGAGCATATAGAATGGACAATGATGTGTCCTTGCTGATTGAGTAAATTTAATGGATAAACAAATGCATATTACTGATAATCAACAGATGTCACAAATTCTAATGGTCCATCTCAGTTGTCATGAGTTAAACTACTTTGTATTGATAAGACATCTTCCTGAATTTTCTACGAAACTTTGAATCTCACATTTCAAAAAGAATATAAGCACATATACTGAAGTAATCCAGAGGGAAAAAAAGAAAAAAACAAACACAATGTTACATAGTATATGTGAATGTTATTCTCTGAGGATTTTAACATATGTCAAAATGCAAGCAGGAACAGAAGCAGAGACTGAGAGAGGGACAGTGCTGTGGCCAATGACTTTACCTACAAAAATAACATTTTTCAATGACAAGAAGTGGTCAGCATGGCTGCCTAAAAACAAAACAAAGAAAGTAATTTTGCCATTGTCATCCCTTTAGATAAAGGTGGAGCGTCCGTCGATCTGGAAAATTATAGACTCGTCAGCCTAATTAGCCTCATCTGCAAGGCCATGGAATGGATTATCATGGACCTCATTAACAAGGACATTGGCAACCTCCAAACACTCAATCCCAAACAGTTTAGCTTTGTCAAGGGGAGGTCATGTCTGGTAAATTTGGCTGAATTCTTTGAGACAGTCACCAAAGCAATGGATGAGGGAAAGATGGTGCACACCTCCTACCGTGACCTGGCCAAAGCCTTTGACACTATTTCCCACTTGGGCATAATAGATACACTCTCTCAACTAGGCATCAATCCATATGTTACCAGATGGGTAGCAAACTGGCTCACTGATAGAACCCACATAGACTAGCAGCAGACCTGAAACAAGTGGCGTGCCCCAGGGTTCAGTCTTTGGGGCATCTGTTATTTGGGATATGCTTTTCTGAGGTGCAGGCCAAAACCAGTGGGCTATGGCTGACCAAGTTGACAAATGACTGGTGCCAGAAACATGGCCTCAAGCTGACTACTAAAAATGTATCATCATCCCCTTTGGGGAGAGTGATGCCCACAGAAATTATCACATTTATTTATTTATTTTATTTATTTATTGTCATTTGTTAACCGGGTTGGTCCAACTGAACCAAAGGCCCATTTTCAGTGGAGACCCGAGAAGAAAAGCTCCAACTACAATTACAGACATGTCAAAAACAGTAATTAATACAAAGACTAAACATTATAACAGTAGTATTGACAATAAACATTTACATAAAATAAAATCAAGAAAGACAATATATTTATATATAAATTTCAAAAAATCCAATACAATAGCGGCAGGATAATCCTCAAGTAGGAATATTTATAAAAACCTGATTGTAGATATACTGTAAAGAAGAGCAAGAAAGAAAAGCAGATAGAGAGAGAAAAAAAGTAACATTTAGATAGAAATCAGTTAGAGATCAGGTCAGAGCTTGGCAAGGGCAGGACCAGGTCTTAAGAAGGCAGTGTTTGAGTTGTATTTTGAAATGGAACTTATGGGGAATATTTCTTATTTTAAGTGAAAGGGAGTTCCAGGTGTGAGTTACAGAGTATTTATATAGGGACTTACCAATATTTGTTGATGGTTTGTAAATGTCAAGAAGATGTTTGTCAGATGTACGAAGTTGACGTTGGGGGTTATATAGAGAGACAGTATTAGAGATAGAGGGACAGGAAGTGGAATTATAAAGAAATGAGTGTGTCATATGCAGTTGAGAAAGAAACAATTGCTTAGGAAATTCAGGCCATTGTAATGATTTAAGGGCGAGGCAGTTGTGGGATTTGTAAGGGAGATTAGAGGCAAATCTAGCTATTTTATTGTATTTTTGCTCTAGTTTAGAAAGAAGTGAAGACTGAAGGTTAGTAAAAACTGGAGCTGCATACAAAAGACAGCGTAAAAGGAGAGAGAGGGCCAGGGAGCGTTTGGTGGAGGGTGAAAGCAGTCTGTGTTTACGGTACAGGAGAACATGTTTCTGGTGTTTTTTTTTTTTTATGCAATGACGGATATGTATGTCGAATTTTAATTCATCATCAATTATAACACCGAGTAATATAGTATGGGGTTCTGGTCTGATAGTGGTATTGTTGAGGGAGGTAACAGAGAAAGTGGATTTGTGTGTTGCCAGTGTTTTAGGAAGGAAAAGTAGAAGTTTAGTTTTTTTTTTTTGGATTTAGAGATAGTTGATTATCAGTGAGCCAGGTTTCGATGGATGTAAAAGTGTCTTGGGTGAGAGCAAGGAGTTCTGGGATGCTGTGGGCAGTGGTAATAAGGGTTGAGTCATCGGCACATTGTAAAAGTGTGGAGAGGTTGGTAGCAGAGCATAAACTGTTAGTAAAAATATTGAGCAAGAGAGGACCCAATATATAACCTTGGGGGAACACTGGTGCTAACAGGAAGAAACGGGGAGGTGACAGTTTTCCAGCGTATAGTTTGATTTCTATTAGATAATTTGCTAGAAAAACAGCTTAAAGAGGGGGTGGAGAGATGAAGGTCAGAGAGTTTAGTTATCAGTTTAGAGTGAGAGACAGTATCGAATGCTTTGGACAGGTCGAGAAATAAGCAGGAAACTAGTAGGTTGCTGTCACTGGCTTCTGCTACTGTTTGGGTGAATGAGAGTAGAGCTGTTGATGTACTGTGGTGGGGTCTGAAGCTGTGTTGGGTGGGAGTAAGAAGCTTATTAGATAGCAGGTGTTTAAGTAGCTGTGTGTGCACACACTTTTCTAGAATTTTGGAAAGGGGTATAGTATAGCAATGGGACGATAGCTGGATGGCTCAGTGGAGTTTCCTCCTTTGTGAAGAGGGATTGTGTAGAAGGATTTCCATACATCTGTGAGAAGAGATTCAGTAATAGAATGATTAATAAGGATAGAGACAGGGTAAGCAATAGCATTGGCAGCAATTTTAAGAAAGTAGGAAGGAAGATTGTCAACAGAGGCAGAGCAGGGCTTAAGTTTAGTTGGGATTCGATGAAGGCAATGGGAATTGGTTGAAGGGAGAATGTATTGGAGGAAGGCGGACTGGAATGTAAAGGTAGAAAGGAGACAGAAGAGCTATATGGAGTTAGTTTTTGGATTGTTTCAATAAAATAATTATTTAAAAGAGCAGCAGTCTCTGAGGCAGTATTGAGAGGGACAATCAGTCGTGAGGAATTTGGGCACCCAGGTTGTTAGCAACCTGAATTTTGACCACCATGTTGCTTCCATTGTCTGGAAAGCCTTTTACATGGCCCACCTTATAAGTAAGGGTATCTCATCCAGGGACAAGGAGGTCATAACATCCCAGCATTCTTCCCTTATAAGGCCCATTATTGAGTACAGTGCCCCTTTCAGAATGTACCTTGCAAAGCACATGCAGCAGCTGGAGAGACTACAGAGGTTCCTCACCAGGAGAATCCAGGGATTCAAACATCTACCATACACAGATAGGCTAAAAGCCCTATCCCTCTACTCAGTTTCATACAGAGTCCTCAGAGGTGATGTCTGTCTGGCATACAAGGCAATCACGGACCCCACCTTGATGGGATTGCTGCATATCCACAAGTCAAGCTCACAATTGCGGCCTCAACCTGATGTGTGACATCAACAAGACTTGTTGACGGGACAGATTTGTGTCCCAGAGACTCTCCCTTGTATGGAATAGACTCCCTCTCCACATTAAGCAGAGTACCTCTTCATCCCTTTTTAAGTGCAACCTGGATAACTGGATGGGAAACAGAAAATACATCCCTGGGATTCCACCCATGTCCCTGATGGATAGGGGCATCAGGTGCTGACTTGTCTAAACATGGGCTAAACTCTTGGCTAGGCTTATAAGGGCCTCAGTGCCAATAGCCTAGTAGCCTCCTCTAATCTTATGATTCTATATTAATAGAATGTTGACCATTTTCAGGTTTATATACCAAGTCACCCTAGATTTCTAAATAACTCAAAATATGACATAAATTCACACGCTGAAATCCATATTGTAACTAAGTACACTTTTATTCAAAACAGTGAAACAGAAATTTCACCTTAGCTACTTTCATTCACAAGGTTTAAATGCACCTGAAGGAAGACCGCTATATATGCAAAGCCAGCTAAGAGGTATTCTGCATAAACAAAACAAAACACAAGGTAATCTATCAGAAAATTTCCCTTATAAATAGCTGAATAAACTATATCCTGTTCTACACATACATAAAAATCATGAATAAACATTCTAAAATTAATATTTTACAATAAATAAACAAATACTTTTATTGTGACATATTTCATAATTAGCTGCCTCTTAAGATCATTGAGTTGAAAATTGTCATAAATGAAAATGTACCATACCTCCTTTCTGAATAACATACCGTAAGTATTTAAATAAAATTCATGGTTAAATAAATAATGCATCCCAAAAGAAACTTAGGGGGTCCTGATTTTGTCGATGAAACTGTTTAAAACAAGTAGTCACCTGATTGAAGAGAATGTTTGACTTAATGTCCCTACTCTAACATAAAGTTGTCATTAGTTTGCCCTCCATTCTAAAGGTCACAGGGACATATTAATACATCAACCATCACTTTGGAATTACAGTCTCAATGGTTTACACTGGGAAATGGCCAGAAATAAAGTTCTCACTGGTAAAAATTTCTATAGTTGCATACAGATCACCCTTTCAAGATCTTAAACCTTCAGAATCTTTATCTAAAATGCAAAGAAAATTAGCTAAGGCTCCAGGTTTGTTCTATTCTTTGGAATAAAGTTGTATTTTAGCTGCCACAAATATTTCATGATGTGGATTTAAAATGCTAAATATTCTGTCTTCTTCTTCTAATATCCCAAAACAATTTGTGAAAGACATTAAACATCACAAATGAAAAAATATAAAACGGAAAAGAAAGCAGGTTTACACATAACACTATCAATAAAAATATATTTCTGTAATAAAAAATGTAATGTTAAATGTTTTTCTACAAGATTAAATCCAGAATAAATTGTAGCAGGGAACTGGAGATATTGACAAATGTCCATTTGGTTGCCATTACTAATTTCAGAGAAACTAAATTTTGAAATACTCAAATGAATTCTGTTGGATTTATGCAACTAGCTCAGCAATATTAATGCAGCATTTAAAAAGTGATTTATCTACTACCAGCCTTCACAGGAGCCGTATCAACAGCTGAAGACAATGAATGCAGACACCTCCATTCCAGATAGAAAATCAACATTTGTGAATTCATCATTAACAAATAAAGGACATCTGCTGTCAGCACTGGGTTCAACAAATACCTCATATTATGGTTTCACTTTTGTTATATTAGCCATCCTTATGTCTACAATGGCAGTTGTCATAGTGCTGGGGAATACGTTAGTCATGTTAGCTTTTTGTGTAGATAAGAACATCAAAAGCCAGAGTAACTTGTTTCTCCTCAGTCTCTCTGTATGTGACTTCTTTGTGGGTAAGTAGATCATATGTCTTATTTTAAAAGTTAGAGCTGTCATAATCATAAAAAGGGAGAAGCAGAAAAATAAATCCCTTAATTGGAAAGCAATGTTTTCTGAACATCAATCAACAGTAATACAACAGTAATATAATTGTGCATCAGATTTATACTGTAGAATGCATGGGTGATCACAATCTGCAGTGATTAATCTTGCTTGTGCTCATTTTGCCTTGCTTCTAATAACTGAAGATCTAACAACAAATAAAGCCAACAAGATGGCTTGATGTGACCTATAATATCTACATCTTTATTTGTTGAATATGCAAATTAGAAAACGCTTTGCACCTTTCTGGGTTTACTGCTGCACCTGTTATATCTGAGGTCTAATAAACATCATATTAGAAAAATACATTACCGAGAGAAAAAGAATCCAGTCATAGTAAGGAAAATTACTTTTGCGCACACAGAACAGG
Organism: Protopterus annectens; assembly: GCF_019279795.1. Lineage (NCBI taxonomy): Eukaryota > Metazoa > Chordata > Ceratodontiformes > Protopteridae > Protopterus > Protopterus annectens. The sequence continues at coordinate 1,112,087,970 of NC_056731.1, read as the reverse complement.
TGTACATAGATAGAAGGGTCCAACTGGGTCTTTATATGATTTTATATGCGTTACCTTAGGAAGTGTGAATCTTAATCCTTCTATACATTCCTTGGTAAAAACAAGATTGGAATGTAATAACGTATTTTGTCAGTAAGACAAGCCTCATTCTTTTTTAGTTCATTTTCCCTCGCTGTCTGTCTGTTGGTTATAGTCCCCTCATGGTTAATCGGCCATTATTCTCCATCACCAGAGTGAGGGCTGACTGGAGTGATCATCATTTAAGACAGCCATTACGGTGGCCAAGGATTCTTTTATGCCTGATGTACAATGGGCTGACTAAGGAGGATGCTTTGTCACTTCCATAAGGGGTGCCAGTTCAAGCTGTAGTGCCTTTCCACAGGAAGTATGAACTGTGGCCTTCCCAGTCTTCAACAGGAAGGTCACACTGCTCTGTGTTACCCTGAGTGTGCACACCACACCAACCCTCAGGAAAGGCAAATGTACCATCTCTTTTCTCTCTGTCTCCCATCTTTGGCTTCTCCAATGACAGGGATACTAAATGAACGCTAGTCATCTAGATTGCAGTCAGTGATCCAGTCCTCTGCCCCATGGAACTACACAAAAAATGTTCATGTCGTTTGGCTATGAAAAGTAAGAAGTATTTTATAAGACACATTTTTTTGTCTGGATAATCTCACTTAAGAGGAAACATTGAGGTATTTGGGCTTTATTCTGTTAAGTGTAGATTTCTAAGAGAGAGGGAGGCTACATTTATTTGTTTATTATTTTTTAACTGGGTGGAATGTTGTAAGACCCCATTCAGACAGTATGCAAGCCACAAGGCAGTGAAAAAGTAATGTAAACTATTGCTTTAAAGTAAACAGTTCAACATGATAACTAACAAGCTAAACAGACGAGAAAGATATACATGATGCATCTAAGTAAGATAAAGAATATGTACAACGAATATATAACAAGCAGAAGTATTGCAAGTTATATACAACAGCAGTTGCTGAAACAATGAAATATCTGTGAGTAAACAAGCATTGTATCGGTATTCCTGAAGCATACTTCTGTTAGATGTAATATTATTTATTTATTTTTTTTAGATAGAGATTGTCTATGTCAGTGCTATAACTGGGTAACATGCTCCCTGAGGCAGGGGCAAGCTTAAGAAAAGATTTTAACATGTTATTAAGGAGAATGTGGTCTTCTTGGTTACATAGCAACTTTGTTTCTAAGACAGTACGAGAATTCATGTATTGTCAGCTTATTATCTATTTTTAAGTATCTTAAACTTTAGAACGTTGATGAGGCAGGGGGATCTGACAATGACTGGAAGCCATTTTGCTTGTTGTATAGTGGTAGAATGGTATTTTGTTCAACTACCAAGAACTATAAAGTGAAAAATCTTATTTTTGTAATTTTAAAAGTAATATATTTGGCATGATTTAGTGGCAGTGAGGGGTAAGACATGCTCAAACCTGGGGATTAATACACTAATAATTATATCATGGTGAGTTCCTATGGTAAGCAGATGTGATATATTGTAGGTGACGCTAATTTGTTAAATTAATTTGACAGCAGAGTTCTTTTTGTTGTCACAAAAGGAGCAAGTCCAATTTAAAGGAACCCCCAAGTATTTTTGTTCTTTGGTTAAGGATAGTAAGGATCCATAGAGGTCTCAATTTGTAGAATAGTGATATTGGTTACCCGTTTGGTAGTACCAAAAATTATAGTGGAGTCTGAGATATTGATTTATTTTTAGTAAGCCAATTCAAGATAAATGAGAACTTATTCTATAATATTGTAGATAACTGAGTAGATAATATATGTGCCACTATCAGTATTATGTCATGTATGTACATGGCAATATTAAAATGAAGGGGATCTTAATGAAGGGGGTTAAGTATAATGAGGAGAGTACCTGGTTGAAGATGGAACCTTGTAGAATACAGGTTGGGAGTGTTCCTGTGAAAGAAAAAAATGTTTGACTGATAACAAAGAGTCGAGGTAAGTATTTATAATAAAATCACGAGATTACTTCAGGGGAAGAAGCTGCAGTTAGTTAATTGTTCTGACAATGGCCAATCAGGGTATTCCTGGCATCACCTGAGACATCTCAAAAAAAAAGAAATTTAGGGAATGTCACAACAATGCGGGCACCACTCAGATCATTGAAGTCAGCTGAGAAAAGGCAAAATGTTCCTCAAATGACTACAGATTAAGGATCAAGTCAGATAGAGAATGAACAGACATGCTCTTATGGCGGTGAAACAAATTCCAGGAGATTATGCAGTGAGGTCATGCTGAATGAAGAGTCAACACCAAATTAAGGGAAAAGCATAGGAAACGTTTTATTAAGAAACAAGGAGAGATTATTTTATTGATGTAAAGAGAGAAAGAGAGAAATGTGTGACTTTTAATTCTGTTTCATAGGATCAATGCAAATATTAGATAATCAACCTTGGTTCAGTTTTTTTTTCAGATATTGGACATAAAGTACCTGGAAAAAAAATGTTCTCTTTTTGCAAAATAACAGGCAATGTTGACTTATACTATCATTGATTTTAAATTATACATCAGAAAATTAAATCTGACTTTACTTACTGGCAGACAACATTCATTATGTGGTGGATTCATGTATAAGAGCAAGTATGTTTAGTCTCTCCTGACTAATTTCAAAGCAGTAGGCACTTACAGGTCCCAAAAATATAAGGTGTGTAGATTTACTAATAAAGGGCAACACCTCTGTATTAAAGTTATATAGGTATTTCAGCATCTTAGATGTTTTGCAAGAGAGATTATAGAGATGTTGTTAGTAAACCTACAAAGCAGAAGTTATATAATTTAAACACTAAAAAAAAAGGAATGCATTGTATAAATTGAGGCATATGAACAATATTAGATTTATGAAGGAAGAGAAGTAAAGAGTGGAGCGATGGTAGTGATAAACAAATCAAAATATGTAGTCAAAACTGAACTGATATTAAAAATGATGATAATTATGTGTTAGTAGAAATGAGACAGTTCATATCAGTTTGTTTACTCTGTTTTAATGAAATTGTTTGGCAATGAATATTTATACAAGTTTTGAATTTATGTTAAGTATAACATCCAAAATTGACTGGTTTCTTTGAGATCTATAATAGGTATATAAACAATTTAAACCCTCTTTTTAGGCCACTTGTGTAAGCTAAGGGTCTAAAACAGTGTATGTCTAATTACTTAGATTTTAGACTAAATACAGTTACTCAAAGTACTCCATCTTATATAATGGATTCATAGCATATTCTTCAAAAGATAGTTCAACATCAGATAGATGAATAGATGATAAAGTATGTAATCTGGTTTTGATAACAATTGATATTACATCTTTATATACTACCATACCAGAAAATATGGGTGTTGATAAGACCAGGAGTTTTTTTTTTTTTTTTTGTCAGCAGCTACTGATACTTCTAACACTGAGGTTAATACTATTTGTATGCCATTAGAAGTAATTTTGTATAATAATTTCTTTCAGTTCAATAGCAAATTATGTAAGCAGTTAAGAGGAGTGGTTATGGAGGCCAATGTGGCATTGACCTTTGTGAACTTTGTCATGAATGAATTTGAAAGAATGTGGTTAACTAACAGTGATTTTATAACTATATCAGTCTGTATCATTCACTTTATTGATGTCTTGTTTTTATTCTTTAATACTTCCAATTTTTCAATTTCTAATTTTGAAGACACTTTAAATGGTAGTACAGATTTTTTTTTTACATTTTGCTTGCTGTATAAATATAAGGCTATGTTTTAGACTTGGATGTCACTTTTGGCTGTATTGACTATACTTTTAACCTGCAAATGTTAATAGTTTCAGACATGCTTCTGGTGCACACCCCTAGTAAGCATCAAGATTCCTCTTGAAGAGATTTTGTGAGGTGCTCTGCTTGACATGTATGGGAAGTCTATTCCATCGCATGGGCACTCTCTGGGTTATGAACCTGTCACTCCAGCATGTTCTGTTGATTGTGGTAATGAGGATGAGGTCTCTGGACCATGTGGTGTGGAGGGATTGGGATTTCTTTAGATGCAGCATTTCTAAAAGTGGTGGGTCAGACATGGCTTTGTAAGTCAAGCAGAGATCGCCTCTAAGTAGGCGATATGAGACAGAGAATAGTTGGAGTTTTTTGAGTCTGTCCATAAAGGACAAGTATTTAAGGCCTAGGATCCTCTTTGTGAGGTACTTTTGTGGTCTCTCCAGTTGTTGCAGGTTTCCAGTTAGGTACATGGCAAATGGAGCATTGTACTCAGTGATTGGCCTAATGAGGGAAGAGTATAGTGAGACAATGACCTCTTTCTTCCTGGATGCAAATCCCTTAGTAATGAGATGTGCCACATAGAAGGACTTTCTGACCACAGTGGCAATGTGGTGGTCAAAAGAGAGGTTGCAGTCAACCTGTGTTCCTAGATCTCTTATAACACCTTCTGTGTTCAGTGGACTACTTTCATTGTGGTAATTCAAGGGAACAGGGTTTTTCCCAAGGGGGATGATGACACATTTTTTGGCATTGAGCTTAAGGCCATGGTTCTGACACCAGGCATTGGTCTCATTGAGGACTTTCTGCAGGATGTCAGCATTACTTGAGGAGTTAATAATAGCTCCCAACTTGCAATCATCTGCAAACTTTGTCAGCCAGAGTCCCTTCATGTTGGTCTGGACTTCAGAGAAGTAGATACCAAACAAGAGAGGACCCAGGGCTAAACCCTGTAGGATTCAACTCATGACTGGTCGACTGTCTGACTTGGAGTCAGCTACCTTCACACTGTGGGTTCTATCTGTGAGCCAGTTTACAACCCACCTAGTGATATAACAGTTGATGTCTAGCTTAGTGAGTTTTTCTATGATTCCTGAGTGGGGAATGGTATCAAAGGCCTTGGCCAGATCCAGGTAGCCTGTATGAACCACCCTGCCTATATCCATAGCTTTGGTGACTGACTCAAAGAAGTCGACCAAGTTGAGCAGGCATGATCTACCCTTCACAAAAAAACAAATTGTGTAGGATCCAGCATTTGGAGATTCCCTATATGCTTGTTTATTAGTTCCACAATGATGTGTTCCATAGCTTTGCATATCAGACTCGTCAGGCTAATGGGGCGATAGTTCCCGGGGTCTGTAGTCGCTCTTCCCTTGTGGAGAGGGATGACTGTAGCAGTGTGCCATTTGCTAGGGACAAAACCTGAGGTGAGGCTGTGATTGAACAGGACACACAGGTGAAGTGCCAGTTCACTCTGTAGTTCATGTAGAACACAACAGGGGATATTGTCAGGTCCCATGGAAGCTATATTCTTGGCCTTGGATATTGCTGTTTTAACCTATGCAGCAGTAATACTGGGTGCCTGGCAATCTACTGGTATTGTGATTGGTCCTTTGGGGGAGGAGAGGGGTAAAGTTGGCACTGAATCTGTCGGCCATACATTGGCAATATCTGTTGGCTCTGTATAGGGGGTACCATTTGCCATGGAGATTCTTTACATAACTATAGAAGGCCTTATGGTTGTTTTTACTATCTGCTGCAATTCTGTTTTCATAGCTAGCTTTAGATGATTTGATGAGGGATCTCAACCTTTTGTTGAGGCTGATAAGGGAGTTTTTCCAGTCTTGGGACTTCACCTTATTCCGCATCAGTTTCCTCCTTCTGTTGTAGAGTTTGTTTATGGCAGGGGACCACCAGATTGGCTTCCTTTTTTTTTGAGGAGGACGTCTTGGTTCTGTTGGGTATGTTGAGATCCATGCATTTGTGTACCTGTTCGTACAGTGCATTGGTGTATGATTCGGTGGTCATGCAACTATTCTCCATTTGCATGGGTGCCGTAAAGTTAGCCACCTCTGTTTTTAGGAGCCCAATGTTAGCTTTGGAGAAGATTTTCATAGTGGTTACTTTTGTGGGGGGGGGGGTGGATTTCCAAGCTGATTAGTTTGTGGTTGGATCTAACCAGGAAGGAGTTGACTATTGGTATAGAGCAACAGTCACCCATGTTAGTAATGACCAGGTCAAGGATGTTGCTACCTCTAGTGGGGGTAAGAACGAGCTGGTCCAGGGCATTGGAATTAAGGAATTCCAGAAAGTGTTGGGCAAGTGTATTGGTACATGAGTAGTTTTCCCAGTTAATGGAGGGGTAGTTGAAGTTGCCCAGTACGAGAGTGTCAGGTTGGACCCTAATATTCTCCAGGGTGCTTAGGAACATGGAGTGTGAATCTTGGGACATGGTTGCGGACATATAGCAGGCTACGACCTGAATCGTTGTCTTACCCAATGTTAGCTGCATCTGAAGTATCTCAGAAGTGTTATGTTGGGCCACCAGTCTATAGGTGTGTGCATCCTTTATGAATATGGAAACATCGCCACCTTTGGAGCTTCGGTCCAAGTTCTGGGGCCAAAAGGTGTGGAATGAGTTAAAGCGTGGTAGTGCAGGGCTGCTTTTTCCTGCCTTGAACCAGGTCTCTGTTACAGCATGAATGTCAATGTTCTCCATTTTAAGGAGTGCATTTTGAGATTTAGACTTCTAGTGTTGAGCAGCATGACCCTCAGATTCCATTTGTTTGTAGCTGTTATGGTGGTAATTTGGTCTTTGGAACACCGCCTAAAAATGGCACTATAGGGGTGATAAGAGCCTTAGCCAGTATCCAGAAGCTCAGGGGTGACAGATGCAGGCCATCTCTGGCAAAGCATTGAGGTCTGTCAATCATGTCATCCCAGGCAGACAGATACTGGATCCCTTTAGAATGACACCAGAAACTTAGCCAATTGTTGAAATCAGTCATTTTCTGCTCATACTGTGATATCATTCTGTGTGATTGTAGGATGTTGCTCAGGGTTAGGGTCATACCCAACTGGGCTACATAATCCGAGAGCTCTTCCATGTCTCTTTTCCTGTAGTCCAGGGATGTATGTCTTAGGTCATTCACACCCACATGTACAATGACAGAGTAATATTTGTACCTATTGTTAAAGGACCTGAGTGTGTGCGTTATGTGGCGGATCCTGGGGTCTGACAGGCAGCTGACTGTTACTTTCTCCTTATTCACCCTAGTGAGTGGGACATCAGTGTGCCTCACTATCTAGTCACCTATGACTACTGTGTTGGGCATGCTGTTTTTGCCTTAGGGGCTTTGGTTGAGTGGCACACTGTTTAGGAGAGTTGTGTCTCTTGATTAGTGTTGTGGTCGAGTGCATTTCTGCCTTGGAGGTCTATGTTGTTTGAGTAGATTTTTATTGAGAACCTCAGCAAAGGTGGGTGTGTGGTTTCTGCTTTTATGTGATGACAGTGCTGGTGTGTGTTCTGGAGGGCTATATAGCAATACACATATCCTATCTGTCACATTTTTAATTACATGCCGAGTTTGATAGTTGAACTTTGGCAAGAATTATTTTCGTGTTCTGATGACAGTTTTTCACATAAATGTTGATTTCTGGATGGAATAATGAAATAAGTATATAAAATGAAGGTGCCATTGCATCCTTGTCCTGTTTTGGAAACATCACATTGGAGGATAAACTAGATATGCAAATGCTTAATTTTTCTGCAAATGTTCTGCTTTTACTGTATTTGTGTTTCTTCCTACTTTATTAATTTATATTGCTTTTGCTGCCTGTTCTTAAAAGTACTTAATTGCATTTATTCTGCTGCATTTATTACTGCTTGTTACTAGCCTGATTAAATTGTAACTGTTATTCTAAGCCTTTGGTTTAAGCACTTGGGCTTCAGACCAGTTGTTTTACATTAAGGTTTGTGGTCTGCACTGTTGTGGCAGAACAGGTAGCTTACATCCTTCTAAGTTGGGAGTTGCCAACTGAAGGCTTAGTGTCTGTTATTCTAAAAGTATGTTAGTTCTGGTTTAAGCACTTTGGCTTAGGGCCAGTTGTTTTAAATTAAGAAGGTGTGGTCTGCACTCTTGTGGGAGGAGAGGGTAGATTCTGCCCTTCTGAGCTGGGAGTTTCTGGTTAAAGGCTAATTGTGCCTGCTTATTTGAACTGTTTCTTTCTGAAATTAGTATGCCTTGTTTGCTGTAGCATAGACTAGATTCAGACCTGCTGAATCTAGCCTTGTTTGTATAACTTGAGCACTAATCCAGGCCATCTTTTTTTGGAGAAGGTTCCCCTGCACCCTAGTAGCAGGAGTGTGCAGTTAGAATTTGTCTGATCGAAGACTGTTGGAACGGGGCACAGTTTTTAGCTTTTTATTGGTTAATTGGTTAATTTGTTTAAATCGGTTTGCTAATTTGCTACTGTTATAGTAAAAAAAAAAAAAAAAAAAAAAAAGCACTTTATGCATCCCCGATTAGCTAGGGTTAAATTATTCCCGGTGCCATAAATTCTGATCTTCAAATTTTCTCTTAGATCTAGCCAGTTTTGTAGTTTTAGCACTCAAATCTGTTTATTTGAGCTCAGCACTTATTCCGAACTCGTAAGCACTAAATAAGCTACAAATTACTACAGCACTCAACTTTCCTCACTTGTCTAGAGGAAAACAGTTTTTAGTACTTAATAAATAAGCATCTATCCAGGCATGTCTATGGGTCAGCTCCCAGTGTTTTCTCCTGTCTACATGATGAATCTGGGCATCTTGGGGCAATGTAGCAATTGATTCATGTACACAGACTATCCTCTCCTCCTACCATCCAACACTACAACCTCTGAGAGATGCACTTATATAGCCAAAGTGGAAACAAAGCTCTCTTCACCCAAGACTGGACTAGACATTAAAGAGGAGAGGATAAACACTTGCACCACACCACACTCATCACATAATCCCTCAAAATCTACACCACCAAAACACACATAGAAACACAAAACACACACCTACATTCACGGAGGCTCTCAATAAAACTCTGCCCAAGCAACAGAGACCTCCAAAACAGAAATGCAAGCAACCTCCACCCCCAACACAACTCAAATGACACATAGCCTAACAAACTCAGTGTGCCACTCAACCACAGCCCATACGGCATAACAACGTTATCAACACCCTACTCATAGGTAACTCTATAGTCAGGTACACTGATATTCCATTCACCAGGCTAAACAAGGAGAAAATTACTGTCAGTTGCCTGTCGGGTGCAAGAAACTGCCACATAATGCATGCACTCAGGTCACTCCACAACAAGTACAAATATGACTCTGTCATTGTTCATGTTGGTGTGAATGACCTGAGATGCAACTCCCTGGACTACATGAAAAGAGACATGGAGGAGCTTTCTGATCTTGTAGCCCAGGCAGGTATGACCCTAGCCCTGAGTGGCATCTGGCCATCACCCAAAATGATACCACAGTACAAGGACAAAATGATTGACTTCAACAATTGGCTAAGCTTCTGGTGTCTGCCTGGGATGACATGATTAACAGACCACGATGCTTTGCCAGAGATGGCCTGCACCTGTCACACTGAGATTCCGGATACTGGCTTAGGCTCTTGCCACCCCTATGGTGCCTTTTTTAGGCAAGGCTCAAATGACAAATTCTCCACCATAACAGGTACAAGCAAGCAAAATCTGAGGGTAATGCTACTCAAAACTAGAAGTCTAAACCTCAAAATGCACTCACTCGAGGCACTCCTTAAAATGGCGAACATCGACATCTGTGCAGTGACAAAGACCTGGTTCAAGGCTCCAGAGAGCACCCCTGCATTACCAGGCTATAATTCTTACCACATCTTTCAGCCATCTAACCTGGACCAAAACACCAAGGGTGGAGGAGTGTCCATATTCATTAAGGATATTCACACCTCCAGGCTAGTTGCTCAGCATAATGCATCCGAGATTATCCAAATGCAACTAACTGTGGGCAAGACCACAATCCAAATTGTAGCTTGCTACAGATCCCCACCATCACCCAGGATTCCCACTCCTCATTTCTTGATACACTGGAAAATATTAGGGTACAACCTAACACCCTAATAATGGGTGATTTCAACTACCCCACCATTAACTGGGAAAACTACTCATGTACAAACGCTTTTGCTCAATGTTTTCTAGAATTCATAAATTTCAATGCCTTGGATCAGCTTATCCACACCCCCACCAGGGGCAGCAATATCCTAGACCTGGTCATTACCAACATGGGTGACTGGTGTTCCACACCAGAGGTCAATTTTTCATTGGTCAGATCTGACCACAAGCTAATCACCCTAGACATCCACATCCCACCCTCACCCAGCATTAGGGAAACCACCATAAAATATTTCTCCAAAGCCAACTTCACGCTTCTTAAGACAGAAGTGGCAAACATCTCTACACCCATGCAGGTGGATAATAGAGGTACGACTGCTGAATCCTACACAAATGCAGTTTATAGGCACTTACATGAGTGCATGGATTGTGCTATCCCTAACAGAACCAAGATGCTATCCTCCAAAAAAAGGAAGTCAATCTGGTGGTCCCCTGCCATAAACAAATTTTACAACAGAAGAAAGAAACTGCTGCAAAAAAGAGTAAAATCCCAAGATTGGAGGAACTCCCTTGTCAGCCTGAGTAAGAAGCTGAGATCCCTCACACAATCCTGCAAAGCTAGTTATGAAAACAAAATCACCACTGTTTCAAAAGACAACCACAAAGCATTCTATACCTATGTCAAGAATCTCAATGGCAACATTCAGATCTGCTCTGAGTTACAGCACAATGGCACCAAATATACAGAACCAGCTGATATTGCCAACATTTATTTATTTATTTATTTTACATTTGTTGACTGGGCTAGTCTAGCTGGATATATGTCCATTTTCAGTAGAGGCCCGGGGAGAAAAGCTCCAAGCAAAAACAAAAACACCATTTAAAAATGTATAATTAAGTCAAATAAACAAAAAAAAGGAAATATAGTTCTAAAAATTAAGACTATAGTCATTATGCTAAAATTTAAACTAAATATAAATAAGCAAGTATATAAGAAACAAAAAGGGTATGGAGTAGAAAGAGTAAAGTCCTTAAATTAAATTGTATTACTAAAAGGAAAGCAAAAGAGAAGTAACTAGACTTGGAGGGAAAAGATGGGGGAGAGGGGAAGGGTATACGCTGGAGGGAAATAAAAGTTTCAGTCAGGGTTAGCACACGGACAGATCCTGGCAGATAGGTTCAGTGCTAAATTTACTCCCCTCTCACCCCCTAATGGGCCCATCTCTATACTGGAAGAATGCAAAGTTCCTGTAATCACAGCTGCACAGGTAAAAAAAACACACTCTCCAAAGCCAAGAACGGCATCCATGGGACCTGACAACATCCCAGGCTGCATTCTATATGAACTACAGAATGAACTGTCACCCCACCTAAGAACCATGTTCAATCATAGCCTCACCTTAGGCTTTGTGCCCACTGAATGTCACACAGTGACGGTTATCCCACTCCACAAACAGAGATCCACCATGGACCCCGAGAATTACCGCCCCATTAGTCTGACGAGCCTGGTCTCCAAGGTCATGGAACTTATAAACAAAGACATTGGTAATCTCTAAACTCTAAACCCCACCCACTTTGGGTTTGTAAAAGGCAGATCATGTCTCCTAAGCCTGATAGACTTCTTTGAAGCAGTCACCAAAGTTGTAGATGAGGGTAAGGTGGTTCACACAGCCTATCTAGATCTTGCCAAGGCTTTCAACACCATCCCCCACTCTGGAATTATAAATAAACTCACTAAACGATGTATAAATCCCTATGTCACAAGATGGGTTGCCAAATGGCTCACTGACAGAACCCACACTGTGAAAGTAGCAGACTCCAAATCCAACTTCAGACCAGTGACAAGTGGACTACCACTGGGTTCAGTACTGGATCCTCTCCTTTTTGGTATCTACTTCTCTGAAGTACAGGCTAATGCAGAAGGTCTTTGGCTAATGAAGTTCACAGATGACTGCAAACTAGGAGCCATAATCAAAACTCCTAACAATATGGACATCCTACAAAAGGACCTCACTGAGACAGCAACCTGGTGTCAAAGCCATGGCCTCAAGCTCAATGCCAAAAAGTGCATTGTCATTGCTTTTGGTAAAAACTCTGTACCCATGAACTACCACATAGGTGGTAGTCTACTTAACACCAAAGGTGTGATAAGAGACCTTGGGACACAGGTGGACAGTCATCTCTCCTTTGATGATCACATCACCACAGTAGTCAGGAAATCCTTTTACGTGGCACACCTCATCACAAAAGGTTTCTCATCCAGGAAAAAAGAGGTCATTGTTCCCCTCTACTCACTCATTAGACCCATTATAGAGTACAATGCCCCTTTTGGCATGTACCTCACAAGACATCTACAACAACTGGAAAGGCTACAGAAATACTTCACAAAGAGGATTACCAGCCTCAAACAGATGCCCTAAGCAGACTGGCTCAAAAAACTCCAGCTTTACTCTGTCGCATATTGCCTACTCAGAGGTGATCTCTGCCTAACATACAAAGCTATTTCAAACCCAGAGCTGTTGGACATGCTCCACTTAAAGAAATCACAATCCATCCAAGCTACATGCTCTAGGGACCTAAACCTTGTCATCACAATAAACAGAACATGCTGGAGGGATAGATTCCTATCCCAGAGACTTTCCATACTCTGGAATAAACTACCTATAAATATCAAACAAAGCTCCTCATTAGCACTCTTCAAGAAACAACTTGATGATTGGAGGAGAAATAGGAAATTCACCCCAGGGATCACTTCTGTGGCTCTGCTCGACAGGGGCACAGGTAAATAATTTTTTTGGGTGGCGAAAGTCAGGGTACCTTTTTGGCTAGGTTTATATAGACCCTAGGACCAATAGCCTAGTACCTATTTATGAACTTATGAACCTATGTTGAATTAGGAGTTTTCTTAAGCCTTCAAATGATACCATGGATAAAGCATTGTATCCAGTTATTGCACACAGGAACTTTTTGATGGTTTGCTGTAGTTCTAGTGCACTTATTTACCAATTCATAGTCTTTAACTCTGTTACAAATAGTCATGGAAGATTACATTAAAAAAATGTTTTTCTTGATTGGCAAAGGCAGTTTTAGTTCATGTAAGGTGATGCTATAGTCTGTTTAATCTTAGAAATATATTGTTGTGGTATTAGATTTTAATGTTTACTAGCAACTACTGTCATTTCATGCTCTCCTTCATTTAATATGACCAACTACATTTTGGGGAGATGCACCCATTGATTGATGACAAATGCCTCAATCTATCTCTACTAGATGTGAGTCTAGTAACTTGAACAGCTTTGTTTTCTCTTTTCATTTGTTTTATTTATTTTATTTTATTTTACATTTGTTTACCGGGAAGGTCCAACTGGTCCATTTTCAATGGAGGCCCGGGGAGAAAAGCTCCAAGTATAGCAAAATTCACTACAATACACTACAATACAATACAGTGTTGTACACAAAACAGTGGCTGAATGTTCACTAAGGTTCAATAGTAGTAGAATATAATACAGTGATAAACCTATTTACAAGATAAGACATAAATTAGATTGGTAAGGTTGAGCATACTTAGCAAACAGTATAGTAGAATATAATACAGTGAAAAACTTATTCACAGGATAAAACATAAAGTAGCTTGATAGAGTTGTGCATACTTAGCAAACAGTATAAAAAATTAACATTGCTGACTAATTGAGGGGTTGTATAAGCTAACCTGCGGGGTGACAAGGGCATAGCCATTTCTTTAAATAGTATGTTTTGAGAAGTTTTTTTGAACTGATTAGTAGAGGATATAGAAGTGAGGTGCTCTGGGAGAGAATTCCAGCATCTGGCAATGGAGCAGGCAAAGAGAGATTTGCCAGCTTTATTTTTGTGTTTGATGACATTTAAGTGGTTCATGTGTGCAGATCTTAAGTTTCTTGAGGGTTTGTAGGGGCCGATTAGTTTTTTTCAGGGCAGGGGTTTTGTCAGGATGGTAGTAGAACTTATGTGCAATTGTTAGTTGTTTGAGTAGGAGCAGCTGTGGAAACTCTGGCCAGTTCAGTTGCTCAAGGGCTATGCAATAATGGGACCTATGGGTGACCTCGGTAGCGAACTTGGCAATCTTGTTGTAGCAAGATTCCATCTTGGATAGTTCTGTTTGGTGTAGGTTAGTTAAGATAGGGGAGGCATATAGGAGGACGGATAGTAGACGGGTTCTAGCAATGGTGGCTTTGGTATATTTGGTCATGTACTGGTGCTTCCTGTAGAGGAGGCCCATCTTTTTGTTGACCTTCTTGATTGTTTGGGTGACATGAAATTCAAATTTCAGATTACTGTCAATTTCAATGCCTAGGAGTTTAGTGTGTGGAGTTGGGGTGATAAGTGTGTTATCTTTAGATTCTATGACAAAACTATTGTCTATGGGAGGAGATCTATGAGGGTAGAAGATAATTAGTTTTTTTTTTTTTTTTGGGATTGAGTAAAAGCTTGATGTTAGTGAACCATTCTTTAGCTAAGGTAAATTTTTTTGGGTTATGGTTTTTAGATTGTTCAGGGTGGGTGCTGTGCATATGAGATTGGTGTCATCTGCATATTGCGCTATAGAGGCAGAGAGTGAAGATGATGCTATTTGGTTAGTAAATATTGAAAATAGTAATGGACCGAGGATGGACCCTTGTGGGACACCTAGAGTTACTGGTAGTAAGGGGGACAGTTGGTTCTGCCATAGGACTGCCTGTTGATGGTTAGATAAGTAGTTACTAAACCAGGATATGGTATAGGGGCTTATGTTAAGGGTAGCGAGGGTATTCAGGAGCATTTTATGGTTGACCATATCAAAGGCCTTGGATAGGTCTAAGAATATGGAGGATACTAGCAGACTGTTGTTTCTGTGGGTATTGACAATGTTGGAAAACAAGAGCAGAGCTGAGGTTGTGCTATGGGAAGGTCTAAAGCCATGCTGGGATGAAGATATTAGGTTATGTTTGAGGAGGTAGTGCTTAAGCTAGGAATGGACTATTCTCTCTAATATTTTTGATAGGTGTGAGAAAATTGCTATAGGACAATAGTTTGTGAGTTCACGGGATTGGCCACCATTATGCAAAGGTATAATGTGAGATATTTCCCAAGAGTGGGGTATTTTGCATTCTGTAATTGATCTGTGAATGAGGATGGAGACAGGATAGACTATAGCTTCTGCAGTAATCTGTAGGAATTCTGCCAGGTAGGTTGTCAGCTGCTGGTTTATAGTTTCATAGTTTCATAGTTAAGTACTAGGCTATCTGCCCTGGGGCATTTGTAAGCCTAGCCATAGTGATATGGCTTTCGCCACCCCATGTAGTGGTACAGAATAGATTTAGAATACTGTGCCTCTGTCTAGTAGTGACACAGTGAAAATCCCCTTACATAAATGAATTAGTTTACTGTGCCCCTGTCTAGTAGTGACACAGAGGTGACCCCGGGGTAAACCTACGATCTTCCATCCACTCATCAAGGTTTCTCTTCAAGAGTGTCAGTGAGAGGCTCTGCCTAACATGAACTGGGATTCTGTTCCAGAGCATGGGAAGACTCTGGGTTATGAATCTATCCCTCCAGCATGTTCTATTCATACTTGTGCCGAGGTTTAAGTCTTTGGCTCTTGTGGTTCTGATGGATTTGGATCTTTTGAGGTGTAGCATGTCCATCGGATCCTGATTGGACATGGCCTTGTACGTCAGGCACAGATCACCTCTGAGCAGGTGGTATGCTACTGAATAGAGCCGAAGTTTCTTTAGTCTGGCAGAATAAGACATATGTTGGAGACCCTTAATCCTCTTGGTGAGGTACTTTTGTGGTCTCTCCAGCTGCTGCAGGTGCCGGGTGAGGTACATACCAAATGGGGCATTGTACTCAATCATGGGTCTGATAAGGGAGGAGTATAGGGGTACAATGACCACCTTTGATCTGGATGTGAATCCCTTCATGATAAGGTGGGCAAGGTAGAATGTCTTTCTAACCACTTTGGCAACGTGGGTGTCAAATGAGAGGTTGCTGTCAACTTGAGTCCCCAGGTCTCTGATTACTTTTTCCATACTCAGTGGGTTACTGTCTATGTGATAATTTGTGGGTAACTTGTTTTTCCCAAAGGGGATGACTATACATTTTTTGGCATTTAGTTTAAGGCCATGACTCCGGCACCAGTTGTCCGTTTCTGTGAGGCCATTCTGTAGGATGCATGTGTCAGCTGGTGTATCGACTATGGTGCCTAGTTTGCAGTCATCTGCAAACTTCGTCAGCCACAATCCTCCCATGTTTGCTTTAACATCTGAGAAATAGATGCCAAACAAGAGGGGTCCCAGGACAGAGCCCTGTGGGACACCACTTGTGACTGGCTTTGAGTCTGACAAGGCTCCAGCGATTTTGACTTTATGGGTTCTGTCCTTTAGCCAGTTTGCAACCCATCTAGTGACATATGGGTTTACATTTAAGCTGCTGAGCTTATCTATGATGCCTGAGTGGGGTATTGTGTCAAAGGCCTTAGCTAAGTCCAGGTAGGCTGTATGGACTGCTTTGCCCTCATCAATGGCTCTAGTGACTGTTTCGAAAAAATCAACCAGGTTCAAAAGGCAGGATCTGCCCTTTACAAAGCTGAACTGGGTGGGATCAAGTGTCTGTAGGTCCCCAATGTCTCTGTTTATGAGTTCCATAATGATTCTTTCCATAGCTTTGCAGACCAGGCTGGTTAAGCTTATGGGGCAGTAGTTCCCAGGGTCTGTAGAGATGCCTCCTTTGAGAAGTGGGACCACTGTTGCTGTACGCCAGTGTTCAGGTACATATCCTGTGGTAAGGCTAAGGTTAAATAGCATTTTTATGTATGGGTTAAGCTCCTCTTGGAGTTCACGTAGCACGCAACACGGGATGCCGTCAGGTCCCATTGATGCTGTGTTTTTAGCTTTGCTGAGGGCTGCTCTCACCTGGACATCTGAGATGACAGGGAGATTACATTCAGCTGGGATAAGTATTTCATCTTTTGGGGGTGAGGGAGGAGAGAAATTTGCACTGAACCTGTCAGCCAGAATGTTGGCAATATCTGTGGGTTCAGTGTATTTTTTGTCATTGTGAACTAACTCTGAGCATATCTGAGGGTTTCCTCCCAGGTTTCTAACATAGCTGAAGAAGGCCTTGTGGTTATCTTTAGTGTCCTTAGCGATTTTTCTCTCAAAGTTGGCCTTGGATGTTTTTATGAGGGAACGTAGCTTTCTGCTAGTGTTGATCAGAGATGCCTTCCCTTTATGGGATTTAGCTCTGTCATGCAGTAGCTTCCTTCTTTTGTTATACAATTTGTTTATGGCTGAGGTCCACTAGACAGGACACTTGCCCTTGGTGGAGTGGGTCTTGGATTTATTTGGGATTGCATGATCCATGCATTCTTGGAGATGTCCATATAACACATTTGTGAAGGATTCAGCATTGTGGGATGTGGTTTCCACTGGCCCAGTGGGCTTAAAGGATACCATCTCAGTCTTAAGAAGAGTGAAGTCGGCTTTTGAGAAGTTTTTCACAGTAGTCTTTTGTGCTGGGGGTGTAGGTGGGATATGTATATCCAGGGTGATTAGTTTGTGGTCAGATCTCACTAGTGAGGGGTATACTTCTGGTGTGGAGCATTTTGTCCCCATCTTTGTGATGATCAGGTCTAGTATATTATCTCCCCTAGTGGGAGATGTGACTAGCTGTTCCAGTGCATTTGAATTTATGAATTCCAGGAACCTCTGGGCCAGGGAGTTAGGGCTAGAATAATGCACCCAATCTATGTTAGGGTAGTTGAAATCTCCCAGTATGATGGTATTTAGTGATACATTGATATCCTCCAGTGTCTTCAGGAAGGCTGAATGGGGTTCTTGAGATTGGGAGGGTGGTCTGTAACATGCTACCAGTTGTATAGCAGTATTGCCTATGGTTAGTTGCACCTGTATGGTCTCCGATGCTTCATGTGTTGCTACTAACCTGGAGGTGTGGGTGTCCTTGATGAATATGGACACTCCCCCTCCCTTTGTGGTTCGGCCCGGGTTTTGGGGTCGAAAAGTATGATACGAGGTATAGCCTGGTAGTGCTGGGGTGCTCTCAGGAGCCTTGAACCAGGTTTCCATTACTGCATAGACGTCTATGTTCTCCATACTGAGGAGTGCTTTGAGAGCCTGCATCTTGAGATTTAGACTTCTGGCATTGAGCAGCATCACCCTTAGTTATTTTTCCATTTTTGTTTTCTAAGGAGGAGGGTTTGTCTTTTGAGTCTTGCCTAAAAAAGGCACTATGGGGGTGGCAAGAGCCTTAGCCAATATCCGGAAGCCCAGTGGTGACAGGTGTAAGCCGTCCCTTGCGAAGCAGCGTGGCTTGTCCAACATGTCATCCCAAGCAGACAGACATTGGATCCCCTTAGAATGACACCAGTGCTTGAGCCAATTATTAAAGCTGATCATCTTGTCATTATATTGTGACATCATTTTGATGAGGGCAAGATGCTGCTCAGGGTCAGGGTCATACCAGCCTGGGCTACATAATCAGAGAGCTCCTCTATGTCTTTTTTCATGTAGTCCAGGGAGGTACGTCTCAGGTCATTCACGCCAGCATGGACAATCACGGAGTCATATTTGTACTTGCTTTGGAGTGACCTGAGTGTGTGTGTTATGTGGCGGATCCTAGCACCTGACAGGCAGCTCACAGTTACCCTCTCCTTGCTCAGCCTGGTAAGCGGGACATCAGTGTGTCTGACTATAGAGTCACCTATTACTAGTGTATCAGGCATGGTGTTTGGCCTTAAGGGCTGTGATTTCTTGACACACTGATTTATTGAAGTATGTGTTGCATGTGTTATGTTTTGAGGTGGTGGATTTTTGGGTGTCTGCTTCAGGGGCCTCTGTTGTTTTGGTAAGTTTTTTATTAGAGCCTCCGAGTATGTCTTTGTGTTGTTATGTGTTTGGTTTGCAGTTGGGGTAGGTCTATGTGGGACTGGATTTGTTGTGTGTGTGGTTACCATCTCCTCCTGTCTGGTCTTGCCAGCCTTGAGTTGAGAGAGTTCAGCCTCCAGTTTGGCTATATAGTTGCATCTCTCACATGTATTTGTGTTTGTTGGGAGGAGGAGAGGGTTGTCTGTGTACATGAGACAATTGTAACATTGTCTCAAGATTCCCAGATTAACCAGCTGAACCAGAGAGGATGCCAGCACTCTACCTCTCGACATGCTAGAATAGTATAAGGGAGTGCTGTGCCTTTAAGGGAAGTGGGTATTCACAGGGGTGGATGTAGTGCTTACTTTAGTTTGAGAGTGCTTACTTATAAGAGAGGTTTTGAGAACAAGTGCTAGGCTTATAATATAGCGAGTAGACTGATTATACAAAGAGTAGAGCTTTCTTAAGGGAAAATTTGAAGAGGAGACTTGGCGGAGCCAGAAGAAGCTTAGCCTACAATCATGCAAAGCTGTGCAAATGCGGATTTTAAACAGGGAACTTCAAAAGAGCTAGAAATGGTCCAAAACAACCAATTACTACAGCTCTTGTGCTGAGGTCACTTCCCTCAAGGACAGGTAGGCTGCTCAAGGCTCCCCACTCCCACTGGTGAGCAAAGAAACTTTCCTCTATCCAAGTAAAGTAATGGGTGACACAGGAACTACACCACAGCCCAGAATACAGCAAGGCCTGTAAACTGGTCTAAACTAGTCGAGGAGAGGCAGGAAAACAAGGATTATTTTTTTTGTTTTTTTGTTTTTAGATAGAAAACACACAGAAATGCAGAAACAGCAATAAATCAGTTGTACAGGCTAGCACACTTTAGTGGGCAGCCTCAACAGTTAAATTAAACAGCAAACAAACAAATTTTCGATCAAAATTCGACTAAATGTAACTTTAAGTGCAGATAGTATTAAATGCAGTAAACAGCTAAAAAAACAGTTAAAGCTTGCTTGAGGTAAGCACTAGAAGGTAATTCAAGTAAAAAAACACAGCAGGATACGTAAATCAAGAAAGTAGTCGCTTTTCTGAGTTCTCTGTAGCTAGGACCACTCTGCAGGACCATGTGGAGCTGTGTCTGAGTAGTATAGCCTGAAAAAAACACCAGAGGCGGATTTTAAACAGGGAACTTCAAAAGAGCTAGAAATGGTCCAAAACAACCAATTACTACAGCTCTTGTGCTGAGGTCACTTCCCTCAAGGACAGGTAGGCTGCTCAAGGCTCCCCACTCCCACTGGTGAGCAAAGAAACTTCCCTCTGTCCAAGTAAGGTAATGGACAATACAGGAACTACACCACAGCCCAGAATACAGCAAGGCCTGTAAACTGGTCTAAACTAGTCGAGGAGAGGCAGGAAAACAAGGATTATTTTTTTTTGTTTTTTTTGCTTTTAGATAGAAAACACACAGAAATGCAGAAACAGCAATAAATCAGTTGTACAGGCTAGCACACTTTAGTGGGCAGCCTCAACAGTTAAATTAAATAGCAAACAAACACATTTTCGATCAAAATTCGACTAAATGTAACTTTAAGTGCAGATAGTATTAAATGCAGTAAACAGCTAAAAAAAAACAGTTAAAGCTTGCTTGAGGTAAGCACTAGAAGGTAATTCAAGTAAAAAAAAAAACAGCAGGATATTTAAATCAAGAAAGTAGTCACTTTTCTGAGTTCTCCGTAGCTAGGACCACTCTGCAGGACCACGTGGAGCTGTGTCTGAGTAGTATAGCCAGAAAAAAATGCCAGAGGCGGATTTTAAACAAGGAACTTCAAAAGAGCTAGAAATGGTCCAAAACAACCAATTACTACAGCTCTTGTGCTGAGGTCACTTCCCTCAAGGACAGGTAGGCTGCTCAAGGCTCCCCACTCCCACTGGTGAGCAAAGAAGGAGCTGTGTCTGAGTAGTATAGCCAGAAAAAAACGCCAGAGGCGGATTTTAAACAAGGAACTTCAAAAGAGCTAGAAATGGTCCAAAACAACCAATTACTACAGCTCTTGTGCTGAGGTCACTTCCCTCAAGGACAGGTAGGCTGCTCAAGGCTCCCCACTCCCACTGGTGAGCAAAGAAACTTCCCTCTGTCCAAGTAAGGTAATGGACAATACAGGAACTACACCACAGCCCAGAATACAGCAAGGCCTGTAAACTGGTCTAAACTAGTCGAGGAGAGGCAGGAAAACAAGGATTATTTTTTGTCTGTTTTTTTGTTTTTAGGTAGAAAACACACAGAAATGCAGAAACAGCAATAAATCAGTTGTACAGGCTAGCACACTTTAGTGGGCAGCCTCAACAGTTAAATTAAATAGCAAACAAACACATTTTCGATCAAAATTCGACTAAATGTAACTTTAAGTGCAGATAGTATTAAATGCAGTAAACAGCTAAAAAAAAACAGTTAAAGCTTGCTTGAGGTAAGCACTAGAAGGTAATTCAAGTAAAAAAAAACAGCAGGATACTTAAATCAAGAAAGTAGTCGCTTTTCTGAGTTCTCTGTAGCTAGGACCACTCTGCAGGACCACGGAGCTGGAGCTGTGAGTAGTATAGCCAGAAAAAATGCCAGAGGCGGATTTTAAACAAGGAACTTCAAAAGAGCTAGAAATGGTCCAAAACAACCAATTACTACAGCTCTTGTGCTGAGGTCACTTCCCTCAAGGACAGGTAGGCTGCTCAAGGCTCCCCACTCCCACTGGTGAGCAAAGAAGGAGCTGTGTCTGAGTAGTATAGCCAGAAAAAAACGCCAGAGGCGGATTTTAAACAAGGAACTTCAAAAGAGCTAGAAATGGTCCAAAACAACCAATTACTACAGCTCTTGTGCTGAGGTCACTTCCCTCAAGGACAGGTAGGCTGCTCAAGGCTCCCCACTCCCACTGGTGAGCAAAGAAACTTCCCTCTATCCAAGTAAGGTAATGGACAACACAGGAACTACACCACAGCCCAGAATACAGCAAGGCCTGTAAACTGGTCTAAACTAGTCAAGGAGAGGCAGGAAAACAATGATTTTTTTTGTTTTTTTGTTTTTAGATAGAAAACACACAGAAATGCAGAAACAGCAATAAATCAGTTGTACAGGCTAACACACTTTAGTGGGCAGCCTCAACAGTTAAATTAAACAGCAAACAAACAAATTTTCGATCAACATTCGACTAAATGTAACTTTAAGTGCAGATAGTATTAAATGCAGTAAACAGCTAAAAAAACAGTTAAAGCTTGCTTGAGGTAAGCACTAGAAGGTAATTCAAGTAAAAAAAAAAACAGCAGGATACTGGTGTTGCTGGTTTAAGTTTTTTGAGGAGCTTAGCAGTTGGTTTAGTAGCAGCTGGGTACAGGGAGTAACTGGGTGGGGTATTAACTGCATTGAAAAGGGTGGGGGTTGCTGATGTTGTGGGGTTGGTGTTAGTGGTTTGGGTATTGGCAAGGGCTTGGATTGTATCAGTGAAGTATTTGTTAAATTGGGTGGGGATGTTGTCTAAGTTATTTGGTAACACAGGGGAGGGAGTGGTCATTTTTCCTGGGTGTAGCAGGTTATTTATTGAGGCCCAGAATTTCTGAGGGTTGTTGTTGTGTTTTTCCTGTAAAGTCTTATAGCAGTTAGTTTTGTCAAGTTTTGTTAATCTTTTGTCTTGGTTACGGAGCTTGTGGTATCTATGTTTTAAGACAGGGGTTTTATGTTTGTGAAGTTGCGACCAGGCTTTGTCTCTCTCTTTCATAATGGACCTTGTTTCTTTTGATGGCCATTGTGCATGGTTGGTTTTAATTCTAGTGGTCCTGGGTGGAGCATGGGAGTCTAGGATGTTTAGAAAGGTTGAGTTAAAGTACTCAGCGGCTTCATCTAGTGATAGTTGTTTAAGGGAGCTAGATGCAGCTTTTTAGTGACTTGATTAGATCTTGTGCCCTAAAGGTTTCTTTGTTATTTATGACCCTAAGTATGGGCTGATTTGGTTGGTGAGACCGGTGTCTAACTAAGTATGTTTCTTGATGGTCAATCAGGCTGTCAGGGAGACAACCTGATTGGTCGGTCTGAGTGGGGCTGGTTAATAATATCCAGTCCAAGACTGACTGTCTTTTACTGGTTTTATCTATTCTTGTGGGGGTAGATATGACTTGTGTAAACCCATGGAGGTTAATGTGGGTAAAGGGATTTTGGCTGGTGCATTCAGACCACTCAATGTTAAAGTCACCTAAGAGTATGGTTTCTTGTGGAATGAAGCTAACCAGTTGAGAAGATTTTTGAGTATGCCAGTATTATTGCCTGGTGGGATGCATCCCACAGCAATAATAATGTGTTTATTGGAGTTAAGTTTCAGTCTGGCTAGAATACGTTCTATGTCATGCACCTACTGGGAGTTGCATTCAAATTGTTCTATGGAGAGGTGGGTTTTGAACAATACTGCCATGCCTCCTCCCTTTTTTCCTGTCCTATCTTTGCATATTATATTGTAGCCTGGGGCAGTTATTTCATTGTTGTGGTGTTCAGGTTTAAGCCATGTTTCTGTTAATACCATAATTTCAGGTTTATATTGTGCTAGTAGGGCATGGAGATTTTGTGTTTTATTGAGAATGCTTCTTGCATTTATATTTAGAAGGAGAAAGGATGAGGTAGGTCTTACATACAGAGGATTAGAGTATGTTGAATCAATACTATTGCAGTTTTTGGGTCCTGGATTTGGGTGTATGTCGCCACAGCATGAGAGTTTTTGGAGTAGGTATAGATAAAGTTTATTTAGTTTATGGAATATTTTCACTAGTCTATGGGATGAGTGTGGTTGAGTTTTGTAGGTTGTATATCTATGCAGACAGGAGGGTGGAAAAGTGGAGGAGGGGTCTTCTGGTGGTGAAAGGGGATGGTTGGGTTTAGTGGGCCTTGTGGAGTCAGTGTGCCATGGAGGAGGGGGGTAATGTTAAGTTGTGTGTGGTAGGTGGAGAGGACAGAGAGTAGGAGGAGAGAAGAGAGGGTTAATGTGAGAAGGAGAGGCTGTGGAAGGTGGGTGTTGAAGGCAGGGGTCATATTGATTTGTAGTGGGAGTGACTGGGTGTGGATATGAGTGTTAATAGTAGTTATCTGAGAGCAGTTGTAGAGGGTGTATTAGCTTGTATAGGAGTGAGGATGATCGGTTTGGTTTGATTGGATAATTGGAAGAGAGGAGTGGTTGGGGGTGTGGTGTATGACAATAAATGTAATTGATGTTGGGGTGGGTGGGAATGGGGGTAGGGTAGGGGGCAAAGTGAGCGTAGCAAATGGAGTGGGTCAGTACTGTCCAAGAGAAGCAGGTCAAGAAAATCAATCAGCAAGAGAGGTTAGTGAAGTTGAATATGGGCATCTGTATTGAAATAAACACTATATTGATAGTACTCTGAAGGAATATGAAGATAGTTAGTTTGTCCCTTTCAAGCTGATAGCTGTTTTAAATGCAGACTTTACTATTTAAAATGTTATTCTTTGTAAGGATGCCTGTAAGTATGGTGCCAGTGGGTATCTATAGGGATGTTATAACTTAGGGAAAGGACAGTGTACAGGATAGTACCACTGTTTGGGTGTGTGTACAGGTCTCTGAGGGAAAGATTTGGTCTGAGAGCATGGAGGAGAGTCAGAGAGTTAGGTGGGAGAATTGGTAGGGTTATATTGAGGAAAGAGACGGAGGAGTTATGTAGTAGGAAGATGGCTCTGGCAGAATAGAGATAGTGAGCAAATTTTATAGGTCTTTGGAGAATATTGAGAGAGCAGTAGGGGGGAGGCATGTTGCAATGACGAGTTGTAGCTGACCAGGAACTGCTTTGGTGGAAGGCAGAAGTAAGAAAGTCACAGGAGTAAGAATAAAATACTGGTACACATACACTGAGTTTAGGGCAACTGTTGCTGGGAGGGATTCCACTGATGAGCAGGGTTCAGTGAAGGAGTAGATGGCCTTTCTGGGTGGATATTAGTCTTTGAAGCACTCTAGCGAGGCAAGGGTCACTGAGTTTAGGGTAACTGTTGCTGGAAGGGATTCCACCGATGAGCAGGGTTCAGTGAAGGAGTAGATGGTCTTTCTGGGTGGATATTAGTCTTTGAGGCACTCTAGCAAAGAAAGGGTCACTGAGTTTAGGGTAAATGTTGCTGGGAGGGATTCCACTGATGAGCAGGGTTCACTGAAGGAGTAGATGGTCTTTCTGGGTGGATATTAGTCTTTGAGGCACTCTAGCGAGGCAAGGGTCCTCTTGTTTTCAGCAAGGCTGGATATTTTTCTTCCTGATGGACCTTTATTATTTGAAGAGCTTAATTCTGCTCATGCAGTGCTCTCACGAGCTAATTATTCATTTGGAAAACTTTCTACAGTTTGTGGAATCATCTCTTATCTCTCTGAACTCCCTTGATGATATGAAGCCACCTTAGCATGCTACCCCTCTAGTTACATTCCTTGCACTGTCTTTTAGTGCCTTGAAATTAAGTTTTACATTTTTCGCCAAACTTCCAAGCTTTCTTTAGTTTCTTAAGATGAATGACTCCCTTTCCAGAAGTGCATGTAAACTCTTTCTAGTTATTACCTCAAATTTCAATTGTTCTCTGAGCATCAGACCAACAAGCTTTTACTGCATCTATTAAGTAGTCCCTAGAATAGGAGCTTCTATGTAGAAACTGATCAAATTCCCAAGAAGGTGAAGGAGAATGAGAAGGGAATACAAAAACAACAGTGTATCAGTGATAACATAGTAATGCCAGAAATGCAAGTAGGATGATATGTCATTAACAAGACATGACTAAGACTTTGTGTAATTTAACCAAACTAATAAAAAAGAAATCTAGCCTATTGACTGTCCTCTTTGAAGGTTTGATGTAGATAAAATCTCTAACAGTAGTGAGACATACTGTACTTATAAAACATAAGTTATAATATTTTGTGAAGTCCTTTTAATGCTACAGCACCATTTGTAGGCCTACTATGTACACAGGATTGTCTATCTAAACCTAGGTTCAGGCTCAAATTTAAGTCCTCCATATAGCATGGCATACTAAAGACTCTTAGATCTGCAATAATGACATTATCAAGGGTTTGTCTTCATCAATGGAATATAACACATATGTTATAAAGTGTTCCCCTTGAAGATTTAACCCTTGCGACAACCTATATTCATGTGATCTTCTGTGTATTCTAAGTCTGAAGGCCATACTTCATGTACATGGACATCATTATGCTTATGATGGCAGATTTTGAACAGCCTGAAATATACCATCTGTCTACAGCTTTTCAGATACATAATACAGTGGATTTTTTTTATCTGTGTTTCCTTTAATATACAATATAAAGCTTGGTTAGAATTAACACAACTGTCACGCTTGATAATTAATATAAATAGGGAATCCAGGAGTATCTCAGTAAAAGATTCTTATACATATTACCTTTATCTGCTTGATCATATACTACCAAGGTATTGTCTGATTTTCTGAATTAGGATGAAACATTTATAACTTTTTTTAAAAGTAAAATAGATGCAAAACAGAAGTAAATGAAGCATGATGTAAAACAGTGTATAAATTAAGGCATGATGTAAAACAGTGTATGCTAATGAAGTATCATACCTGTCAACCTCTGAGTAGAAAAAGTCTGACTAAGGCAAAATTAATGAGGCAGAAAGGCCAAAAACAGGGACAGAATTTGAATACTGCTGTTATATATTTAGAACATTGCTAGAATAACAAATGTGTTAGCATGCATTTTCAGAAGGATATCAAGTCTGAAACTGAAATGCTTGTCATTATTTAGTGACTTCAGACCTCAATGATTTGCCAGAAAACAAAAAAATGTATGAGGAACAGACCAAAATATGAGACAAAAATTTGGACAGTTGAGAGATATGTGAAGCATTCTCTAACCTATCTGCAATTTATGGTGAGATGTTCCTGCTTTTCTACTTCGTCTGCAGATATGTTATATAAAGAGGAGTCTTGCTTATGCCATCTACTTTGCAATCCATAAAGATTCTGTCACTTGCTACAAACCCTGTTATTTACTATTGTGAGCTGCTTGTCTTAGCTGAGCCAAAACTGCTAGCACCCAGCAACACACATTAGCTAAGAAGACAGAGATATAAACAAAGAGTAACACACTATAATTTTGGTAATCAGGAAATACTTGATAGGTTTAGACTGGGTAGGGATATTGAAAGGGTCTAAATAAACATATATGACCCCTATAGGTACTTGAGAAATGCAAGGACTTCCTATCTCTGCAGATACTAAGGTATGTATAGCTCTCTGCATACTTGCCATGGGGACATATCAGAGACAGACTAGGGACATGTTTATCTCACAGGCTTCTGACTCAAGGATACTGTAGCAGTTAATGGATATACTCTTGCCACATATGGATCAGTAAATATATTTCCTGGTGTCACCTCAGGACTTAGCAAGGACTATGCATGCCTTTTATGGGGTGGCACAATTTCCTGATAGATTGCATCCATGCTGCAATTAGGGTCCCATCTGTTCCACAAGGTGAATGGCACCACAGTAGAAAGGGATACCTCCTTCAACTGCATGATGGTGCATCACCAGTGTCTCTGCCCAGTATCTTGGCAGTGCACATGCTTCCCATATCTGGCATACTAGCTCACTCTGCAGCCTCTTCCTGCATGGTAGGATGTCTAGTGGTCATCTTGTTGGTAAGTGGAAAAATTGTTTTCTCTTTTTTTCTATTTTATTTAAGTAGTTTCATGATGAAACGTATTGCTGAGTACTAGACTGCTTTTTCTTTGTTTTGTCTCCACCTTTTCTCTCTCTCTTTATTTTTTTTTTCTTTCAGGTATGGCTCATGACACCACTGATAAATCCAAGTGAAGCTGTGGAAGTTAACTTAAACACAACTCTGTCCCAAACCTGTATTGTCATCGAGAGGGACTCTGTCCTTCTAAAGAGTCATTTTAGGTGCTTAGATGAGTCTGGGCTGCCATTCAGTAGCTCCAACTACTCTACATAGGAGGTTTACTACATTGTGCATTCTACACGGAATGACCATGCACCAGTCTGGTGGTGAAGTGACACATGCTGTCAATGCAGTTCCCTGTTCCACTCCTACTGCATCTAATGGTGACCAGCTGGCAGTAGTAACAAGGGACTGATGCAACAGAGCAAATGGTTGGGCAGGTAGAGAGGTAGTATCTAGTCTAGAGCTATGGACCACAACATTCTGGTTAGTTCTTCCTTTCCTGTAAAAACACACAAATTATAACTGATGCATGCAGTAGTATTTGTAGGCTATACTGTGTGGTGCATAGTCTACTGTCACTGTTCGTCTGACATTCCTTGTCACCTTTAAATCATAATTTCCTAACAGTTACTCATATTATTGTTTATAAAAGTCTTGCCTAAGAGTTCACTGATTCCTGTTCAGTGATGCCATAATACATCATACAAGGAATAATCACATTTTAACAAATACTAGTGTGGTGGTGCAGTATGCCTGTACTGAATGCCCTCAAGTGGTTTAATTAGTAAAAAGTGTTAATTCAGTATTTAACATAAGTTCATACCTTGTATTTGAAAGATAATTTATCATTTTTTTTATATTATTCAATGTTTTCTCAGTTTGAATTATGTTGTCAGTTGAGGTACTGCATATCAGATTATTTTATATTGTCATACACAACCATTTGTGGCCTTGGGGACAAAAAATATCATCATTTGTGCAGTGATGAGAGTGAAGTGGCACCCGCGATTGGTTACATGGCTGGATACTCATTTTAATCTGTAATTTTCTTATTAGTGTTTTCTTGAAAAGTTACATATTATTACATTCACATTGTAGGTAACTGCCAGCATACAGCACTAATGCCATTAATGATTGCAATCTTATTTTATGACACACAGCTTTCTTTCCAGAGATCAACATTACAGGAACAAAATGCACTCAGTTACAAAGTGCTCTAAGTTCCCCCTTTTTTACAAATATCTTATTTCCCTTCAAGTTAAGCATTGACCTATGCTTGTGAAGGTCAAATTATAAGTAAAAGAAATGTTACCCTTGAATAACAGTAGGGCAAAGTTAAATGTGTCATAAAGATAGGCTAGGTAATGACGCAAGTGATTTGAAGAGCGTCCGTCATCAGAACTGGATGGTGAGCTGGTCCGATACCATGACCAGTTTGATGCAGGTGTGCCTGCAGACACTAATCTGACAATGCTGCTATACTAAGACTACAACCTCAAATGAGATAGTCTGCTAGATGTAGATAAACTCTGACGTGGCCTGCATGAAATCCTTTGCACTTGTTTCCTCCTGACTAATTACAATACTTTATTTCAAAGAACTTATAGTCTCGTGATTTGCCCCCACATGTCCTGATAGCACCCCATCATCTTCCCCTTCCAAGACTGACTTCTACTCTCTGTCATTTTCATGTAGTGCTGGAAATATTTACTTATGCCATGGAGGACTTAGACTATTTCCAGCTGACTTTCTGTGGCAACATTCTTAGCCCTATGAATGTCACAGTACATTTGCTGCTGGGCAGTCAATGCTTTTCGTGTTTCCTTGGGTAGCCATGACAAATTTCTGCACCTGGCTCCCCTTTGCAAATGTGTCACTGTAGATACTGCTTCCTCTATATGTCTGCCATTATCCTGAAAATGTTTGTGTGGATTTGGAGATATCGGTGTAGCTGTGCATGGGTTTTCTCCCTATACAAGCTGTAGTGTGTGAGCTTGACATTGTGATGCACTGTCCCTTCCTGCAGAGTTACTAACATGTTGTGGTATGTGAGATACTGGCATTAAACCTAGAAAGGTGTGCCACTTTCCTCAGGCTGTCTCATAAAAATAACTATGTCATCATCATCATCATCATCATCTTCATCATCATCATCTTCAGCAGCTATTCTGCTGCTGATATCATCCAAATATATTGGTATATTAAAGCTGTTTGTTTCTGCTGCTAATCATGTAAAAAATTATTTGAAAACATTACTAATAAAGAAATAGCATCCATGGTGGTGGTGCTGTGGTAGTGTTGTCATCTCACAGTAAGACGCTGACCGGTTCGACTCTCAGCTAGAGCGTCTTCTGCGTGGAGACATGCGTGAATGGGCGTACCTTCGTTGAAGGTTGTGCATCATGGCTGGCAACTCGGCACCTAAAAAATCAACTGCCAATCATTAGCAGACCGGAGTTCCGCTGTGGCGACCCCTAACCGGGAAAAGCCGAAAGACACGATGACGATGACTAATAAAGAAATAGCATATACTACAGTATGCTTATTAAGGAGGCATGGGAGATACTTACCATGCACACTGCCTTCATTGTCATTCTGTATAGATGTGGAAGTTTCACATGTTAATAGTAATTGTCTTGTGTTTACAGTAAACATTCCTTGTCAGAATTAATTTCTCTATTTAAATATATGTTATCATTTTTAAACCAACCTTCCTTAACAGACAAGTCTTGTTGCAGACATTAATAGTAGCAAGTGGCCACACAACCTCTGATTATTCCAATACCATCTTTTTCTCTATTATAGTCATCCCCATGGAATGGATGGACAGGAGGTATTCCTCATCTGGTGTTAAACAGATAATTAATAGAGGGCTCCCCTAGTACTTGTATGGGCAACTCTATTCTTCCTTGCCCTTGCCTTATCTCTAGAATGTCACACCATATTATTCTCCCCCTCCTTGCACTGTGTTAATTTGCAGTTTCTTGCACAGACTGCATTAATGTCCATTACAGCTTGATTCCAGACTTTTGTTTTCTCACCTTGCTTGCCCCTCCCTCTTTACCAAACAGACATTTGCTGTATGCCCTAAGGGCTGCCACGAGGATGCAGTTTTTTCTTGATCTCTTGTTCTGCATCATCATTGCACATACACATATGTCTTAGTCATACACAAAAACTAGTGGATGTAAACATCAGTCAAACAACACAACAATGAAAGTGTATCCATCATCCTCATGTAAAAAAGACAGTTGACACAAATCGCATAATTATATACACATGAAAAATCTCAATCCAGCCAAGTAAAGTTGTCCTACAGTAATGTCTGCAGTATCAAAAATACATTCACAACAGTAAAGTAATCCATTTGTTAACAAATTCATCCTTCCTCTAGCCTCTACCATTGTCTTCGGGGACACTCAAAAATCTAAAGTAAAGACATATTGTTCAGCCAACAACAAGTCCTTACCACTTCAGTGCTTCACAAATAAAACACTACATTTCTACCATGTATGCACAAACACTGCAGACACATATGACAATGATTTTCTCAGTGATCACTAAATCATTTCTACTGTTGTTGGCATTATTTTCCATTTACAAATGACAGCTTTACATTCTTCACTAAAGTTATTGAACTATGCTCATCATATGATTAAAACAATACATTCGTTGAAGTGAACTCCTCATGAATTTTGTATAATTTTGAAGTGTTTCATATTAATTTGCTTTATTTCTATTTTATACTTTAAAAAGTCAGTGGTTTTCTAAGTCATTTGCCCCCTAACTCAAGTAATCACAAGTTAATATGGTGCTATTAAACTCTTTCATATAAGCTCAGGTCCGTTTATGCATTTTGTCTTCCAATTAGGCTATTTTATGTTTATCTCGATGAATCATAGTAATTCACAAACTCATATAGCCAGTCATCCATGTAATCAGGTCTCTGTTACTTGTGAAGCCAGCCTTGGGTTCACATGAACACACTGCAGAAAGTGTAGATTCAGTAACAGCCCTCAGCAGT
The DNA here is from genome assembly GCF_019279795.1 of Protopterus annectens. NCBI lineage: Eukaryota > Metazoa > Chordata > Ceratodontiformes > Protopteridae > Protopterus > Protopterus annectens. The sequence goes on along the minus strand of NC_056731.1, from coordinate 1,112,056,395 downwards.
TCTCAGCCTACCCCAGGAATGGGAGAATAGCCCCAGTTATTTGAATGTGAGGATAGCTCCAGTTCTGCTGAATGCTTTAGAAAAATCAAAATGGAGTCATATACATGTGAGTTTACACAACCATGAAGTATAATCCGTGGAACATCTGACATCATCTGGCACACCTTATAACCTCAAAGCACTCAAATATTAACAAAAATTGATTCTCATATGCATTCAAATATTTATTTCTGTAAAAAAAAAAAAAAAAACACCACAAAAAAAAAAAATAGTATTGAATTAGGCGTGTGTAAATGGCATTCAGGTGGAATACTCCCAAAAGATAGCTTAGAAAATGCACAAGCAGAGTAAGTGTTATAAAGGAAAATGATGATTCCATAATGACTTTTATCTACTATACAAATGAAATGTGAATGCATTCCTTCAAAACAAAACATATAGGTGACAAAACATTTTTGGTCAAACCAAATTGCCAACTATAACAGTACCTGGTCTAATGCCCCTGCTGATTAACTGGATCTGGTTAAGGTAATGCCACATTCTGTTAGATACAGCTCTGCCATACTTTCTTCAAAACCCTTTAAAACCCTGATTTTCACCTCATTGGTTAAATCAGAACAGATCACTTAATTACATCACTTTTACACAGTAGTTGTATAACATTTAGAATAAAACACAAAAAAATATGTATAATATCAAACAGATGCAAAAAATTATTAATAAAATCATACTGATACAGTATAACATAGGTGCCCTTGATGTAACCATAAAAACCTAAAACCATTATGTTACTCAAAATGCCATATATATATATATATATATATATATATATATATGTATGAGTGATATATATTATGTAATCATATATATAATTGTCTAGTATTTGTTTTATATTTATTTGTATCTTAGCAGTTATTGAAACCAACATTATATATTTCACTGTTTTAAAGGGTGTTAGCCCTTACTTTTAGGCTGGAATCAATGAAATAGGATCATTGAGTCCTGATGTACACATGCATCCAATCACAGTTGCCATATTAATTCTCTGAATTCTAATCTAGTTTGCCAGTCACCTCCCCTTTCTTGGGGTTTTACCATCTCCAAAATCCAGAATTTTAAATCTGCATTGACGCATCTGATTACATGCCTAAATAATGCATTGGTTTCCTTTTTCCTGCTATTCTCATACATATGTTTATAGTTTCTTTGTTTGAGACTGCACTCCATCTTACCCACATAAAATGCCCAACAAGATGTGCAGTATGCTATGTATATAACAACTTTTGTTTGACAATTATAATAACCTGATACTTGATATCTAACTTGAGGGATGGGTATCCGTAACTCTTCTTTATTAGCTATAAAGATACATTGGGAACACCTCCCACACTTGAGGGTGGCCACCCTTTTATCCCCCTCTCTATTAATCCTCTCTCCAATAAATCTTTCAAGTTAGCATTCCTCTTAAAACTAAATTTTAAGGGGTTACTGAACACATCCAACCTGCTGTTAGTAAGTGAATAACACAGTCACTGGATATATGACTATTATTCAGTGGGTCTTTAATCAGAGAAAACTTTTTAGAAGAGTACCGCATGACAAGAAGCTTTCCATAGCTTGTTCATTAGCATTTAAAACTGTATCCTGTATATTACACCCTGAATAATAACATTGCAGATCTTGCCATCTGAATTTTAACATGTATTCCCCTTGATTTAATGCATATACTGATACAGAATCTAGAGATTTTTTGAATATTAACACCAAAGATGACCAATACATTTCAGTAGAGCAGATGATCATGAAACAAGGAACATCTTTGCTTACTGAGGATTAATGGAACTGTTGCTGCTTTTAACTTTTTTCTTATCTAAGGAGAAATGTTGTCAAACATCTATACAATTAATATTTTAAGATTATCATCTAGTTCAAGCATTCATGTTTTGACATTTTTTCTTACATTTCTGTCACATTTCTTTTATTATAATTACTATTATTATTATTTTTAAAAACATAATTTATTTCTTTACCACATCATGGCTAGAAGTTCTGTGGTATAAATATAGGATCCTGGTAATTTTGTCAAAATGACAAATGTTGCCAAAAGAGGGTAATGGTATTGGCCGGTGCTAGGAGGCTTGAGGGCCCAGTCTACTCTATCCTATGCCAGAGACCCATGCTAACAATTTGGAGGAATATATGTTTGGATATTGTCTAGTCTCTGCCCACCATAAAACCTAGCAGTCCTATGCTAATAGACAACTGGCTAGCAAGTGTCCAGTTGGATCATCTGGGATAACTCTGTTGATAACAAGCAGGATGGAAAAAGTACAGTTTTGTACCTACCATAAATGTAGATGTTCGAAGATCCACATTGCTGCAGTCCTTACATATGGGTAGTCCGCTGTCCTCGGTCAATACCAAAGTATTAGGCTGACATCGGTCAAAACTGACATCAGGACGTCAGGGTACAAAAGCGCATGACCGACGTAATTTCCTCAGTCTTTTCTTGCCCCAGATGTCAGAAGGCCCTAACAAGAAAGGCCAAAGCCAAAAACCAGCAAAAACTAACCAACCACCCGTGCACTAACCATATTTACAATATGTACAACACAAACCACACCACCACCTTCAACAACAGAGGGAAGGAGGGAGGGTTGACTGCAGCAATGTGGATCTTCGAACATCTACATTTATGGTAGGTACAAAACTGTACTATGTTCTTCATCTCACATTGCTGCAGTCCTTACATATGGGTAGAATCCCAAAGAAGAGGTAAGGGAGGATGGCAAAACTATAAAGCATTAGGAGCTGCCAAAATGCCCTGTAAAATAGCAGTGGCAAATCCAGCCCTAGATTTAGAGTAAAGTGGAAGATGGTAATGCTTAGAGAAAGTATGCACTGAACTCCAAGTAGCTGCTTCCAAAATATCCTTAGTAGCCACCCCTTAAAAAGCTGTAGAAGTGGCAGTAGCCCTAGTGGAATGAGGCCTAATCCCAGCTGGAATCTCCTTACCATGATGGGAATAACAGAAAGCAATACAAGAACCAATCCACTTAGAAATAGTTTGTTTTGAAACAGGTTTGCCCTGAGAACCCAAAGCAAAAGAAACAAACAACTGCTGAGACTGCCTGAACCCTTTAGTTCTGCTCAAATAATATCGCAACTGTCTGTGTATATCCAAAGTGTGCAAAATCCTTTCCCCTTTATTTTGGGGTTTGCATAAAAGTAGGCAAATGAATAGTTTGGTTTAAAGCCACACTAGAAACCACTTTAGGCATAAAAGAAGGGTTAGTGCAAAGACACCCTATCCTTGTGGAAAATTAAGAAAGGCTCAACTGCCATAAGAGCCTGTAATTCAGAAACCCTTCTCGCAGAGGTAATGGCCAACAAAAAAGCAGTCTTCCATGATAAATATTTCAACTCTGCAGAAGCTGCAGGCTCAAAAGGTTGTAGAGTGAGTTTCTCCAACACAAAATTGAGGTCCCAAGCAGGAGTAGGAGCTTCGTGGGGGTCTTATATTCTTTGCCCTCTAAGGAATTGCTTAAACAAAGGCTGAGAAAATAATGGTGGGTCACAGTCATAGTGAGCAGAAATTGCTGCAGCATGAACCTTTATAGAGGAGAAGGACAAACCTTTGTCCAATAACTCAGTAAGGTATTGAAGCATAACACTTAAATTAGGTTTAGAAACATCAAAGTCCTTTGCTGTACTCCAAAATAAAAATCTCCTCCATTTATCTGCGTAAACTTTCCTTGTACTAGGCCTTCTGGCCTCCAAAATAACATTCAAAACTTGTTGTGGAAGCTGAGACCCTCCAGGGTTTAAAACAGAATATGCCAGGCTGTCAGATGTAGAGAATGAAGTTTGACATTGAGTAAATGACTGTTCTCCTGAGACAGCAGGTGAGGAATCGAAGGCAAAGGCCATGGAGGCTCCTGACTTCTCAGTAATGGGTACCAGTGCTGTCGAGGCCAATCTGGAGCTATTAAAATCATGTTTGGCTTGTCCTGTCTGACCTTCAGGAGTACCTTTGGGAGGAGAGGCAGAGGTGGAAAGGCATACACGTGAAGATTGCTCCAATTGAATGAGAGAGCATCCACTTTCCAAGCTGTGGGATGAAACCTTTTGTGCAAAACTTTGGCAGCTGGTAATTTAGTGGAGAAGCGAACAGATCTATGTCTGGAGTTCCCCATAACACTGTCAATCTCTGAAATACATGAGGATCCAATTTCCACTCATGGGGATCCATAATTTGTCTGCTCAACACATCTGCTAAGGAGTTCTGTGCTCCTGGCAGAAACCTTGCCTGAAGATTTAGCTGTAAACTGAGAGCAGTCTCCCACAAAATCATTGCTTGCCTGCATAGAGGATAAGAATGCATTCCCCCTTGCTTTGTGATGTACCACATGACAGTTGTGTTGTCTGTTTGAATCAACACCTGCCCTGGAAGAAGTAAATCCTTGAAAGCTATCAATGCAAATTGGACTGCTAACATCTCCTTCAAGTTGATATGTAGATGTTGAAGTCTGGCAGGCCACGTGTCTTGTACCCATTTTCCATTTAGATGAGCTCCCCAAGCTTTGTCTGAGGCATCTGTCGTTAAAATCTGACTCGCCTCTGGCCGGGTCACAGAGAGTCCCTTGTTTAGGTGACATTCCTGAGCCCACCACAAAAACTCCTTTTGAATGCAAGGTATTATCTGAATGACAGTGTCCAAATCTTGGCAGTGCTGTGTCCATACATTCTTGAGATACCATTGTAGCTTCCTCATATGCAGTTTGGCATTGGGAAGTACCAGAATACAAGATGCCAAAGGCTTGAAGGACTGTCCTTGCAGTCAGCCTGGACTGACGAGACAATTGGTGGAAGTAAAGAGAAAGATTCTTTTGTTTGTCCGGGGTCAAAAGGCCATCTGGGATGCTGTATTCAGTCTCACACCCAGAAAGCACATGTCCTGAGGGGTACTAGACTGGACTTTATTTCGTTCACAGAATACCCCAGGCATCTTAACACTGCCATCACATACTGTAGATGATGAAGAAGTTCGTCCTTTTCTTGAGCCAGAATCAGGCAATCGTCCAAATAAGGATAGATTTGTATTCCTCTTAGCCTGAAGAAAGCTACCACTGGAGCCAGAACCTTCGTGAACACTCTGGTAGATAAGCCAAAGGGCAATGCAGAGAACTGATAATGTGAAGTCCCAGCCGACGCAGATACTTCCTGCAACTGGGCCTGATAGGAACATGAAGGTAAGCCTCCTTGAGATCCAGAGTCACCATCCAGTGATCTTTGCCCAGCAGAGGTAAAAGCTGTTGTAACATCAACATTTTGAACTTGGGAATGTCCAGATATGTGTTGAGGATAGATAAATCCAAAATTGGTCTCCACGTGTTTCCTTTCTTTGGTACTAGAAACAGGCGAGAATAAAATCCTAGGCCCACTTCTGGCAGAGGGACGGTTGTATGGTCCCTATTTGAAGTAGTAGAGAAATTTGTTTGTGAGCCTCTAGTCTTTGCTGAGGAGGAACGTCCGCATGCCTTTGAAAGGAGGCAAGGTATGGAAATAAAACTTGTAACCCTGGTGTATGATATCCAATACCCATTTGTCCTGGGTAATCAACATCCAATTTTCCTTGAAGAGTGCTAACCTTCCTCCCAAAGGTGCTGCCAGGCAAGAAGGATCTGGCAGCTGAAAAGTAGGTCATTGGGCCTGTTTACGAAAGGACTGGCCCCTGCCCTCACCCGAAGATTGTGCAGGTGAACTCCCTGTTCTAGGCCTGAAAGAACTCTGAGCTCTGCCCCTACCACGTCTAGATCTACCCCTAGACTGAGAATCATAAGAAGGATACGTCCACCCCTTAGCAGGCCAATTCCTACTAAACTGCGGAGGCTGAACTTGCAAAAAATCTTTAACAGCCTGCATAGACTTAGCCTTGTCTTCCATTTTCTTCAAGACTGACTCCACAGGTGAACCAAACAACACATCAGACTGCAAAGGAGCATCCAAAATCCTTGTCTTAACATGGTCGGATAAATTCTGATCCTTCAGCCAAGCATGTCTGCGAAGAACTGAGCCAGTGGCAGCCACCCTAGACGAGGCCTGCACAGCATCAAAACCACACTGTAATGAATGCTTACCCACCTGTTCAGAGACATGCACCAAATCTTGTAATTCTTTACACTCAATGCCTTCCGCCAGAGCATCCACCTTAGACTTCAATTGAGAAAGAAGAAAGTTTTGATATTTCAACATATGAAACTGGCAATTCAAAGCCCTCATAGCTAAGGTAGAAGATGTATAGACCTTTTTTCCCCATCTATCCAAAGCTCTGGCTTCTTTATCTAGAGGAACCGGATTTTTACAACAGAGGCCTTGACACCCTTAGGTCCCTGACTAATAGTTTCTGGGTCCGCCCTAGGACTCTTATAAAGATATTTATGAGCCTCAGGCACCCTGTAATACCTATCCGGTTTAACAGGAGCAGGAGGCAGAGAATCAGGATTAAGTGAAGCCTCTGCAAACACATCTTCCACAACATCCAGAACAGGGGTATAGCCAAGGGCCTATGCTGGGGTAACAGCAAAATTCAAGCCTTTTCGATAATCAGAGAAGTCCTGACCTTCCCACTTAAAATGTTCCCTCATAGAATGAAGTGTCTCTGAAAAGAAAAATCCTCTGGAGGAGAAGCAGAAGGAGTGGAATCATCTGCATCAGAATCAGAATAAGGAGCACTCCTGCAAGTCTTCAGCTGAAGACTCTGAAACATCGAAGCCTGCTCAAAACTTCCCAACTCTGGCTCCACCCTAGGCCTCTTATCAGGAGGGGCAAAGAACCTCTAATCAGAGTAATCAAATCTTCTGCCATTTTAAGCATGTGCTTCTTAGGCACAGACCCTGCTGAACTAGGAGTGACACCAACAGAAGCTAAAACTGGCCTGCCTCTGGGAGAAGCCTTGGAAACAGAAGGAGAGGCCTAACCACCCTAGGAAGGGAGGGAGTACAGTAACGAGAAGCCCCTTCAGCCTGACCTGCCTCCTGAGAGACCACCTCCTGCAAAATCAAAGTCTCCCCTGAGACTCCAGAGAAGTCTCAGTCGGAACCACTGGTTCCACTGAAGCCTCTAAAGAACGACTCATCTTGCCTGGGTTTAACTGCTTTGTCTTTGCATTGAAAGCGAGGGCCGGAGAATCCATATTATAATTGCACCGCTTCCCAAAGACCAGCCTAGCACAATCTAACCTTTTATTGAACCTAGCACAAAAGCGACACCCAACAACGCCGTGCTCAGGCCCCAAACAAGGAATACACAAAGAATGATAATCCCTATGCGGTATCTGTTTCCCACAAGAAATACAGTTATTCACTTTTCTGACATCCGGTAAAACACTGAGGCAAGAAAAACCAAAATATTCCCAACGGGTACTTAGCCAACTTGGATTCGGTCTGAAACTCCGAATTCGAAAAATTTCAGAACACCGAACGGCACTTGCAACGCTGCTTCTGCATCGGACCATGCGGCAAAAATGACGCCGGTCATGCGCTTTTGTACCCTGACGTCCTGATGTCAGTTTTAAGCGCCTTGACCGACGTCAGCCTAATACTTTGGTATTCGGGCCGACCGAGGACAGCGGACTACCCATATGTAAGGACTGCAGCAATGTGAGATGAAGAACATCCAATCAACCTTTCAAAAATGAACTATGGACTAGTACTTTGAATGTAGGGATTCACTGACAGGATGCAGCTTGGAAGTGAATGGCAAGATGGTATGGAGGAGACTAGATATTCTGAGCAACCAGGAGGAGGCAAAGGGGAAGGGCAACACAGTGACTTGACTTGGAATGTAGACTCTACTACTCAGGGAGATAACAGACTAGAAATGGAGAGGGAATTATAGTGAGAGACATTCTATTGAATATAGTGAGGACTGCCATCAGAATCAGAGACAGACTCATAGCAATCACACTCTAGTGAAAAGATAGAGCATCCTTCATTATCTAGGCCTATGCCTCAGAGCAGGGTTGCAGTGGGAAGAGGAAAAGGGGGCATTTAGTAAGCAGCTTCAGGATCTCCTTCATAAATTAGGACAAAAGGAGTTGGTTTTGATAATGGGAGTCCTGAATGCTAATATGAAGAATTTTTTTTTCTTTTTGATCAGGCCATCAGATGACAGCAATAATTAGATGCCTTAGCAGCTGCACATAATCAAGCCCACCATGGTTACCAATTGCACCTCCCTATCCTTGTGGTAAATTGTCTAGTATTTGTCCTTTATTCCTGTTTGAATAGGCTGCACAATACCTACATCCATCATAAACTGTATTGTGCTATAATTCATTGCAGTTGTGGGGGGCATCATATGGGTGCAGATGTAGAATTATGTCATCTTCATAATGTCCTTGCAACAGATAAAATAATATTTATTTCACTGTGTGACATTGCACTCTGATATGAATACTTGAATGTAAACTCAAATGGAAGTTTCTGAAAAAAAATGGCTATATTACAGACTGTTTAAAAGTCACAAAAGTAGACATGCTGTAGTATTTCTTTCCACAGAGCTGCTGTGCAAATCCTTTTATAGATCATCATATAAGCAATGTGCCCTGAATCATCATTAGAAACATCCTGGCCAGCCCTGGTCAAATGTCTTCCATGGGGAGTAATCAGGATCAGTCTCACAGATTAGCACAGAGGGGTTTCAGTTTCCACAATCCTTGGTTACAGGAACAACTATGAACATTAACTGTTGTATTATTAAATGCCATGCAAATTACACAAATTATATATGTTTTTTAATTTAATTTACAGCTAGATAGTTACATATTAAACTATTTGGTAAAACAAGTGCCTATACATCATGACAGCTGTCAGAGAATGACACTTCACATTTTCTATGCACTGACAAATGTATGCTTTTACTCTACACTTGTTTCACTAGGAGCTGTGTCAGTCCCATTTTACATACCTTACATTCTCCATGAGCAGTGGATATTTGTTTTCAGCGGTGGCCCAGGGAGAAATGCTCCAGAAGCATGTCTTTAGACTGTGGGAGGAAACCAGAGTACCCGGAGGAAACCCACGCGAATGCAGGGAGAACATGCAAACTCCACACAGAAGGCACCCCGGCCGAAAATCGAACCCGAGAACCTCTTGCTGTGAGGCGACAGCATTAACCGCTGCACCACTGCAATGCCCATTTATGCAAATTCTGGTTGACTGTTGATTTCTGTGTCTGTGCAGCATCTTCCCTCAGCATAGTCCTGATCAGCTATGATCGATTTCTGTCAATAACTGAAGCTGTAAGTACTAGTATATATTGGTTGAATGTGCACAATGCATCAGCTCATTTTGGTAAAAACATGTAAAATATGCCTGATGTAATAAGATGGAATTGTATTTGAAATCTATCTATCTATCTATATATATATATATATATATATATATATATATATATATATATATATATGTATGTATGTATATATATATATATATATATATATATATATATAAAGAGAGAGAGAAAGATTTATTAAAATTTATCATACTCATAGGGAAATTTTCCTTTTTCCATAAAGACTGTAAAATCATGTAATGTGTAAAACCTGTAGAGAAATACATTGTGATAAGTGCAGCCCTAATGCATAGATAGTTACAAGGTCCATAGATTCTTTTGGCATACTTAACATTTGCAGATCTCCAAGAAACCTGATGCCCATGGTGATATTTCCCATTTACCATTTCTATATGTAAATGCATACTCAGACCTCTATATTCATATTTATCTCTATATGTATCCGTGTGTGTATGTGAGTGCATATGTATATGTATCTATCTATTTATATTTATTTATTTATTGCTCAGCATTGCTTATAGGAAGCTCATCTATCTATCTATATATATGTATTCATTTATTGCTCAGCATTGCTTATAGGAAGCTCAGAGGTATATATGAAGGCATAGCAGAATTCTTAATAGCTACATAGCTAAATGGGTAGAGTTATAGCCTCATGTGCAGTAGGTCCAAGGTTTAAATACATGGAAGGGAAAATAAGCATTCATTATTGAGATGCAAACTATGCAGATTATTTTAAATCATGGCCCGCTGCACACCACTAAGATCTGCTCAGACCTGCTAAGACCTGCTAAGCACCGCATAAACATGGTAATGGTTGCCAGTGTTTATGGTCTGCTTGGCTGGTTTGCACACTGCTAAGCATATGGTTTTACGAGTTTTTGCACTGCTCAGACTCAGCTGCACTGATTTGCATGCTGCTAAGCGATGCAGTACTTTTTTAAATGTTGCCCAATGACATGTAAGTTTTAGGAAAACAGCCTATATTAAGTCCAATAGGCAGGAATGCAGCAGACTCCATTGGAGTTCTTTCTCTGATGGTTACACAATAAATGAATAATGCCTACTGTAGGGCAATAAAAACATGAAACAATACCAGTAACTGCATTAAAGTATATACAATAAAGTCTGTAGTCCAATAAATGTGGAATTAGAGCTGTAGTGCAAGATATGAATAATGCTAACTGCTGTGCAATAAAACATGAAACAATACCAATAACATCAAGGAAAATGGTGTACATTAGGATTGTCTTGTAACCATTGCAGTAGACCTGTATGCATTCCAGCTGTAAGGTAAGTTACTGCAGCCAAGTATAACACTGTAATAGCTATGAAATACAAATCTAATGGGTATAAATTGTATTGGTTATCTCATATAGTACTGTTCAAGGCTGTCTGTAGGCCAATATTGTACACATAATGCTCTGTCATCCAAAGACATCAGATAATAAAGATAAATGGGTGACGTAGCCCACTACAGGAGCTGGTATTGTCTGTTGACTTCACAGATATTTCAAACCATTAACAATAAATTGTGTACACCAGCATTCTTTATACTGATATATAGCTTACTTACTATCTGTGTTATGCTTGTATTTCATGCATGTGTGTTCTACTGTCACTGCAATCTAGAATAACACTGTAGCAGTACTACTAGGTCATATTTTGGTTCCAGTTGAGCTCTATACAAATATGAGTTAGTCAGTAATCAGCAGTGAGTCAGTAGCTCATTTTCTTAAATACTCTGTATGTAGTATATTTTGCACTAAATATTACAGTAACAGTCACGTAATGCTTACAGATTGTCTCTCCACAGGAACTACAGGTAAACTGGTGAGTAGCACATATTATGAGTAGATAATTTTGTTTAGATGTCACAGACTGTTAAAATCAGTAGCAATAATGTGAAAATACAGCAATGTGCAGTCAAAAATGAAATGTGTAATCCTGGTATGGCTATATGCCTGGAGTGTTTGTTAAAAGTTGCTGCAGTCAGTTAATACATTCCATGCAGATGTCCCCTGCAGTCACTGCTAATGTGTTCTATTCCCATGTCTTCCAACCAATGCATGACTACTGTTTAGTTTCTCTACTGTACACATACAACTCTCTCAAGTGTCATGATTTGACATAATGTAATTAGTAGTATGTAATCCATCTGTTACAGGATTACCATTGAAATGATTACTTAGATTGCAAAGTATCACCACATCAGGCCACATGACACCTTGGTAGTTATATAGGTCCACCTGCTGTGCAAATGTTCTGTGTAGTTATGTACCTGCAGTTGTTACTGCTCAGCCCATAGTGTCCCATGCAAATAGCTTGAGAGGTATGTATGTGCTACATCAGCTATAGGGGACTTGTAGTCACTGTCCGCATAAAGAAAATACAGACCTGTAGAGAAGATAGTAGTACTGGTGTCTAGTAAATTGCCTATAATGGTACTAATAGCCATTTTTTCTCTTTCTCCCCACACCTTATCTTCATTTATTTATTATTGTTATTCACTGGTTATGGTTTACTATTAACATATGTTGTTACATTAACTGTATGTTGCATCATGTGTTTTATTATTATTATTATTGTAATGGTTGCATATTAACATATCTTGTTAAATTACTTATGTTGTTGGCCTTATGCCATAACTGTTACTGGCATGCTGTTAACATACTGACTGTTCTGTTATTTATTGTTGTGTTTCACATAATATGCATTGATATGTAGTTGGGTTACTTCCAATGTTTTTGCATGCTGTTATTACTAACAATGTGTTGTTCATAACTAGCCTATACTTATTGTTATACCTTCATCACCACAGCATGTCAGGTAGGTCAGTTCCTGCTGATCCTCCTACCTTGCCTCAACTGGTCATGGCACTGGGTCCTGGCATGTTAGTGACCCAGGCTGGTGGAGTTCCTTCCACTGCCTCTGCACCACCTGCAGTCATCAGGTGGAATCATCTCAGGGGTCAGGGCCTGGCCTCCCCCTGGGAGCTGTGTTTGAGGGGCTGCAGTTACTCAAGATCAACTGCTTTTCAGTTACATGCCTTGTTTTTATTTCAATTACATGCCTAATGACCGTAAGGCTGGATTGTTCATCAGACCTATGAATGCCTCCTGCACCAGATTGAGGGCACAGTAGCTGACCTGGTGGGGCAGGTTGGCCCTGGTACCCAGCTTCCAGCACAGCCAGCCTCAGGGCAGTGAAAGAGTAGTGCCAACAATGCCATGGGTGGGGATGTGAGTCATGCTGCTGCCATCTGCAGGCACGTGCAATTCGGATTCCACAACATCCTCCACATCCAAGGTGTTTACCCCCCTCATATGTCACACACCACACATGTCTGCTATCTTGTCTGTCTGCAAATGCATTCTCTCCTACAGACTTACCTCCCCACATGTAACTATGTCCCTTCCCCAACATTCCACTCTCACTTTAATTAAAAAAAAGGGGGGGCACTTGTCCCACAAAAAATATCGCCCCCATAACTAACTCTCCATTTTGCACATGAGTCCACTGGACACAAGTAATTTGGTCCAACTGGCTTGACAGTGTAGTTATGTTGTCCTCACCCCTCTCTCTGGGGTTGAGAGTCCAAATTCAACTACAAAATCTGACAAAGTGCACAGCTGTTGCTGTACAAGAAATGGATAGCTATGGTTCTTTCCTACACCATTCAGCACATCCCTACCTGCCTTTTACTATGTTTTTCCTCCTGCTTTCCCCCATTTCACCAGTTTTCTATCATCCCCTTTTTCTTTTTTTATATTTCTTAGTGTGGATTTGTGTGGAGCAGCACACTGCACCGTTTCACTTAGCTGAGCTTAAATGAGCTTTACTGAGCTTTAACAATTACATGTGTTTATTACATTGTTAGTCACATGAACAAAATAAGCACCTTTGCCATGTTTCAACCCCAGGTCCCTCTCAATTACAGCCCACTGCACTAACCCACCATACCACAAAGTTCTTAATTAAAACACATTTTTCCAGCAAACACACTGATTACCACTTACAGTCATTATGCATGTAATAGAAATAAAAACAAGGCATGTAATTGAAAAACTAATGGGATAAATGGGAGTGTACCTGGACTCTGGTGCAATAATACACCAGTAGACAGCCAAAGACATAATAATGGATGGAAATGAGGCCTGTGACAGCAGGTATCTGTGCTCTTATATCAGCAACCTGTGGAAAGACACCTGGCAAGGAAACAATAGCAAAGTACATGTACAACTGGGACCCTGGTACAGAAATACAGCCATATAAAGCCATGCTCATAATGATGAATGTAGAAATGTTTCTCACAGCTTGCATATGTACACATATATCTTCCAAATACAAATACTTCTGTAGTGACTCAGTAGTTCAGTCTGTTAGATGCCTTGCATGCAGTACATTTTGCCACACACAGTCCTGGGTTCAAATCCAGTTTTGTAATGCAGTGCAATTACATTATTGTGAAGACAGCAAGTAATGATTGAGTCATGCAATAATAATCCATACAGGTTACTGTAACTTTTTGCAAGTCAAAGGCCTGTAGGAATGGGGACACTGTACATATCCATACAGCCTAACTATATGTTGCTTACTACTCTGTTATTGGCACCCACTGTGGTATTACAGACATCCTTTAATCACATGCCTCGATTGGACTGTACAAGGTACTCTTACCATGGCTCTATCATCATGAAAGGGTTGACACAGCTGCCACAGTTACATGTATAGCTTGCTGTCCTCCAAAGTGTCCACACTCAGCACTATGTGCGCTAGGCTGCAGCAGCAGTTGCAGCCTGTAGCATGCACAGCTGTGTGTAAAGGTAGCTGCTACACACCTACTATACCTCCCAATCCCCTAAAACAAGGGATCTGGACACAGCCATATGTAATGGGGGGAAAAGGCCCACAGATAGGTACATGTGTAATGGTTTGCCCCTACAAAGCTAATAAGTAGATAGTATAACAGCTATTGCATTAACATGCATAATCTGATGGGTATGAAGTCTGACACTCGAATGTGTCTCTTTTCTTACTGACCTCAGTCCACAATGTTTGCCAGTGAACTGCCAGATGATAATGCCAAGGGACAATGACCACACATTTTAGGCAAAACTGTGGACATACTGCAGAAATCTTTACAACTGACACTTATGGTACCTACTCAACATGATGCTGTAGTCTCCACACCTCAGTAATGTCCATCTTAATAACTAAGAAAGGGGCCCAGGTCTACATGTAGGCCTTATATATTGCACTGTGCTGGCATATCATTGGCCAGTGATAGTGCATTTCAGCTGTTTTGGCCACAGTTAGCAATTCTAAGCCACAGATTAGTGCACAGCAATTACCTGCCAATGAGCAGTAACTTAAAAGGCAAGCAGCTGCTTATGAGGAACAGGTCTGTATGAGACTTAACTCACACAGAGAGCGTATTTCCAAAAGATTACCAGAAGCAATGTTCAGCAAAGGAGTATTGCACTCCACCAGGTATGTAATAGATTTCAACATATAACAGGATGCAGATAGGGGGATGGAGGTATGGGGAATAGAGATCACAACAGTAAGCCTGTCTTAGATCTATGGTAATGACATGCCATTGATACTCTTCTGTCCTACACCTACAAGCATGCCTCTCAATTGTCCCTGATTTTCAATCACATCTTAGCTCTGTCCTTGTCAATCCTTCCTACAATTGTTGTCTGTTGTAGGAAAGCTAGTAGATTACACATAATAATAATAAGTGACAATAAGTAAGGGTGTGGACTCCTGTAACATCAAATGATGTACTGTAATTCACCTCCTTTCGTTCAGTCACTGTCTGACATAAATAGTTCTTACATTTTAAAAGTGTCTCTCAATGTCCATGATGTACTCTAGTGAAGTGCCTGTTTCTGCTGACATTTTTCCCTATTTGGTTGACAGCTGTGCCTAACATACCTGTCAACCTCTTATAGCAAGAAATCAGGGCAAAGCCATAATTAATGGGGCGGGGGAGGCCCAAACTCAGTGACAGTGTTTAAATATTGCTCATACAAAGTAAGAACATGAATAGAATAACAGGTAGTACAGTAGCATAACTGTGTTCTGAAGGGCATGACGTCTGAAACTCAGATGTCTGTCTTTATTTTCTGATATCAACCAT
The DNA here is from genome assembly GCF_019279795.1 of Protopterus annectens. NCBI lineage: Eukaryota > Metazoa > Chordata > Ceratodontiformes > Protopteridae > Protopterus > Protopterus annectens. Next base: position 1,112,040,890 of record NC_056731.1, on the reverse strand, counting down.
CAATGATTGGCCAACCATTTGTTACAAATCCACAGGTTTGTGTGAAAATTACCACGACTATGAGGCAAACATCTTTGACATTCTACAAACATCTGTATAGTTGAGAGGTATGATGCCTGCAGGGAGCATATACTACGGCAGGTTTGCATTGTTTTCTGACATTGTGGCACACTGGTGTTGCTGGACTGTCCCCATATAATTGTTGTAATAGCACACTGGTATTTGTCTGGCACTGGCCATATGACATATTAGTGGGAGTTTGCTCATAGGGAACACACTACAGTAGATTCCAGGGATGGATGTAGGAACATACATCAGAATCTGTCATGGCAAACAGGCACACTTTTCAGTATTGCCACTATCTTGGTTGTATCCACACACGTAATGTGCTGCTAGACTGTGGATATGATGTGTCAGGGGGCAGTGCATAGTGCAGGCCATTATAGGCATGCAGAATCTGTACATTGTGGAAGTTCACATATCTGGTCCTGTAATGTGTTCCCCTTTTGTTGTCTTTCAGGAAACATGTATCAGAAGAAATGTCACTTTCTCACATGCTAAGGATGACATAATACTGGATGGACTGAGACAGCACCATCAGATCTTGTTGTCCAGGGGGAGACATAATCATGACCAGCAGGCAGTATTGTGGGCAGACCTTGTGCAAGATGTCAATCAGCTTGCCAACAGGAAAGGACCTATGACCATGTCTGACACCAGGCCACAGACATGCTAAATGCGGCACAACAAAGGGCAGCTGCTGTTGCCAGGGATCGCGCTGCTACTGGTGGATGGCCTGTGATTGAAAAACCACTCTCAGCCACAGAGGAATTCCTGGTGAACCTAGAAATACCCGATTCATCCCAGACATCCATTAGACCATACTTCGTGGAGGTGGGTGCCACAGTGTCCACAGCAAAGGATCATCCAGGTAAGCTTACTGTGTTTACCAGTGTAATACCGTATCAGTCATTGTGGGAGGCTGTACATACCAGTACATGGGTGTCATGTCTATCTGCAATGGGCGGGGCTGTGGTTTACACACAGTTGTGCACACATACTCAGAATGTAAGCAATATAGCCATTATCACAGTAGCTACTGTATATGTGGATATATGCACATATTACCTTGTAGTGCTGCAACATTTGGTGGTGCTAACAATACCTCTCCCTCACCTTTTCATAGGTCCATCAGGTGTGGCCCGTGTCCATGGTCTTGTACCTGGTAAGTGTGATACTGTTTTTTTACAAATCATATATAGCCTATGAAAGTTAAGGGTTTCCATATTGCCCTAAGTACAAATGTACTGTTTAGCCATATTACAATATTTGTATATTCCATTCTGGAACAGTTAACTATGGTTTATAGACCCGGTGATCACAGGTGTGTATCTCAACAACCATCAGCACATTTGTACTTATAGTTATGAGTGGCTACTCAGCCTGGTATGCATGAGACAAGTACTCCAAGATGCTTGTTCATAAACAAAAGGGAGATGGTACATACCTAAGGCAGTGACACTAGTACTGGCATATTATTCTCAAGATAGGTGTACTGGGTTTTATGTGTAGTTCTATCACGTATAGTGTCATATTGCATATCTTATAGGCAGATTGTACTGGCAAGTTTAACTGGATGTGGTTGAAGTGCATGCTATAAAGGCTTGGACTTGTCTGTGTATGTTGGTGTGAGGCTGTCTGTTGTGCATGGTAGTGGAGATGAGGAGATGTGGGACTGGTAATGCAGTTGTGGAACCTCATCTGTATGAGTCTGTGTGGATTACCATATACAATAGTCCAGGTAGCAATGTGCTGCTTCTGTCTTGCTTCTCACCAGGTGAATGGGGGAGTTGGGTTCTCTCCCCCTCACAACCTGTTGTCAGGGTCCCGTTGGACTCTGATGATGATGGTGGCCATAGTGAGGCACAGATGGGGTTGCCAGGTGCTGAATATTTCCCAGAGGTTGACATCTCTCTTCTGCATCCATTGTCACCACACAGGGTTAGTATGCCCACACATACCCAGTCCCCAGAGGCCACAGATATTGGACAGTCAGAGGGTGGTGAAATTGAACAGAACAGTGCAGCAACTATGGCATCAGTGAGTGTAGACACTGGTCATAGCCAGAGACCTGGTGATGTCCCACACAGGCAGATTGACAGGATTGCTCCTGGAGGCGCAGGCATGTTCTGAATGCAACACAGGATGTATACTTAGGTTTATGGATGCAGTGCAGTCTGACATCCGTGACTGTCTCCACCACACTGGGAACACCCTGGATCAGTTCACTGATGCAGTGGACAGATGGTGAGCTGAGACAGTGTCTGTCTTAGACTGCACATTGTCTGTGTTGGAACATCTGGTTGGAGTTGGGCATCAGAAACATGGACATAGGTCAGCAACACCAGCTGCTGAGAGCCCATGTGGCTTTGCACAGTCACACTCCCATAGTGGCAGTACCTCCAGTGCTATAGAGGGAAGTGTGCTGTCTGCACCATGATAGCAGGCCATGGGCACATACCCCTGGTGGGTCCCATGGGGGAAATAGCCCAAGCAGGCAGCAGTCACCATCATGTGCTAGCACCACATCTGACCTTGGGCATGATGGTGCCAGTGCTTCTCTTGGCAGAGCCAGTTCCCGTGTTCTTGGCCAGAGACAATGAGCTGTCCACTCTACCATGTATGGTTTACAGCTGTCCAACATACACATGTGTAGGGCTAGCACTGGGCTTGACTACATACATACACACACACACTCCAACACCACTATCACATGCAGATCACCAACAGACACACACTGCACCTCTTCATGGCCCATCTAACCCACAATCCCTTCCTGACTCACACACATACTGTCAACTGTTTGGTACAGCCTAGGCATTTGGAACCCCCACACCACACCCTGTGCATGTGATGATACCTGTGCCACATCCATGCCCTAGATGCAGGGAAATGCAACTATGTATCTGATGCACAGGATGAGTATATTAGTTGACATGTACTTGTGTAGTGCAGTTTTGTTTTGCCATACAACTTATTGCAGGCCACAACAGGTACTGTAAGCTGGCATATGCCATGACTACACATCCCACTTTATGTTTCTTTGTTGCATGAGGTTGGACTGCTGGTTGTGTTACAGAATGACAGGTGTGTCATGGACCTGTGTATGTTTCTGTTGCGGGAGTCCGAGGGGATAAACTATGGACTCATGGTGTCAATACAGAGGCACATGATGGCATGGCAGCACAGCAGAGATATGACATCAGCAAGGTATGGTAGTATATGTTCATGGCTCTGTAGGTGCATATGTGTAGAATAGTCTGGGATGATGGGGGCAGTCACCGTAATCATGCATTCATACTTTGTGATAAGGTCTGCTACCATTGATATGTGAAACATGGGTTTTCTATACTTACAAATCTGGAAGGTGTGGTGATGGAGTTGACACATCTATAAATATCCAGTGTCTAGGTCAGAAAGGTGGAGAACATCAGTTATGATTATGTAGAGGAGAGCAATTTAGGCCCAGCAGCTAGTTACAGGGCCATAATATGTATAACCATTGTACAAGGATAGCCTGTAGGGGTATGTCCATAGTGCTGCAAGGGCATATACTTATACACATACACAGACAGACTTGACTGTTGTGAGATTAGAACCCCTACCTATTTATTAGTACACACTATAGCTTGCAGTACTTATCACATGCACTGCAGAGTTTATCTCATATTATTATTAATTTGAGTTTTTTTTTTTTATTTTATCTGATATTAGACTGCCAGCCAGCACTCTTAAGGTGGATGATATCAGCAGGACTTGTAGAGGAGGGCAATGTAGAGGCCAGCAGCTAGGCACAGGGCCATAAAATGCATAACCATTGCACAGTGATAGCCCATATGGGCATGTCCGTATTGCTGCAAGGGGATATATTTACACACACATAGAGTTGCTGATGGGATTTGGGAACCCCTACCTATCTAGCATTACACACTATAGCTTGAAGTACTTATCAGACACACCACAGGTTATGTCTGTAGTATATATATGAAAGCAGGCACAGTACTTGTGGAGTACAAAAAGTGCCCTTGTGTTAGACAGCATGTGTGGCCTGCAGAGTGATACTGATTGGAACTGTTATTGTATCTAATGTCCTAGGAGTGGGATAGCCATAAATATCCCTACTATGTGTGTGTGCAGTTACAAGTATGGCCATATGTGGCTGGCGGCAGTTAGATAGGCAGACATATGGCCAGATGAATATGGTTTGTCTGAGGCATGCATTGCAACCATTGTACATCACAACACCTGCTCACCAGTGTCTGTCTACAGGGTAATATTCCGCAGGCACAGGTGTCTGTGGGTGAGTGGATTATGTATTGTTGTGGCCTTGGTCTGGTTCCATCATACAATTGTTGTGATGTGTAAGTGCAGATAACCCCAGAATTCCAAAGGTATGTGGGGGAATTCTTACATTCCCATATATCTATCTATCTATCTATCTATCTGTCTATATATATATATATATATATATATATATGTGTGTGTGTGTGTGTGTGTGTGTGTGTGTGTGTGTGTGTGTATATATATATATATATATATATATATATATATATATATATATATATATATATATATATATATATATATATATATATATATATATATATATATATATATATATATATATATATATATATATATATATATATATATGAAGTGTGTACAATGGGGATGTCTCCTTAACTGTTGCTGTGTGTGTCCATTATGTAAATGTGTTATCTAGATATATGTGGAGAGTCTATGTATCATTGTACTTTATGTGTGTGTGTAAATATATATATATATATATATATATATATATATATATATATATACATATATATATATATATATATATATATATATATGTTGTTATTATTATAAATATATATATATATATATATATATATATATATATATATATATATATATATATATATATATACATATATAGATATATATATATATATGTGTTTGGCACATCCTGATAGATACACTAATCATGTGTGAGGGGGATAGGGACAGACAGATATGTATACATAACTGTCTTTATGTGCAGACATAGCTCCACATATCAGGTCTTTGTGAATAAGAGGCAACAGACTTATACTCAAGTTAGCTACATGTAGGAGCATGCCCAGTGTGACTGTCAGTACTTACAAGGTGACTCTAGCCTAGAGCTACCTGTACTCCAGTCCAGGATTTTGTGTGCTGCACCTGTTTCTATAGTACAGTACTTCCCTGAAATTGTCCATGGCATTTCCCGGCCGTTTGCTGTACTTAATATGACTGGGGTACATGATGTAACACCACACACAGGGTGGCAGCCTGCATACCTCTCACTGTACATGTTTTTGCAGAATGTCCAGCATTTTGCCCCCTTATGTCTGGTCTGTTCCTCATACATTTGTGGTTTTCCAGTAAAATATTAGGGTAATCAGAGCATGTGTAATGTCTGTCTGTAGTTTTGACCCTTTGTCCCCCCATCCTCTCTGGCTTTGTCCAGCTTTCTTGCAGTACAGATTGAGGGGTATGACAGTCTGTGGGAAAGTAACCATACGAGTACCTCACATGCAAAAAATTAGATGCTGCCAGATTCAAACCATCACCATGCTAACGTCCCTAGCCCAGTGAGCTACACCAGCCCTGCATTATGTGGAAAATACAACATCTGGCCATGGTCTACATCACAGTCCTGGAATTTTCTGGTCTGCTGATATATCATTACAGACTTACTGTTACAACAGTTGTATAGGAACACTGATGTGTTGGGGGTGGGGGATGACCAGCCCATGCTCTGCTGGCATAAACAGTCGTGCAAATGTCCTGTGACCCCACTGTTTGCCATTTCCCATGAATAATGTAGTGGATTTTTCAGTGAATATTATGGAAAACATACTATTGGACAGAGTACATGTTGTGTCAAATGGCTGTTAGAGCTCTGAAAGTAGCCTCATAGCCCACTATATTTCCTTGCATACATGCAGCAGGTCCATACATATGCTAGCATATTCTAGTTCTAGTACCCCTTACAAGTGGTGCATAGGTGAATGACTTACCTTGCGAATGTAGCAGTTGACAGACCTGTACTTCAGGGCTAACTCTGTCTGATGCATGCAGTACACAGCCAATACATGATTAGGTACAGGTTGTGTGGGCTGGCTGCCATAATTTTTACTATGAATGTGAGTCAGAGTAAGGTGTCAGTCCCTAGGGCCCTAGGTCATCAGTGTATGTGGTATGCGTTGTCTCTTGGCCAAGGCCAGGGCATACTGGCCATGCCTACATCTACCTACAGGGAGATCTTCAGGGGATTTCTCCTCTGTGTCCCCCTGTGGGCATGGCGGTGGGGACCTAGGCACTGGTGGGGGGCAGCATATCCATTCTCTTTGCTGATCTTTCTGCAGCTGTTTCTGCAGGATCATATTGTGTAGCGTGGCACATACAGTGAACATCTGTGACTGGCGATAATGCAGAGCTCCACCAGATATACCGATGCACTGGAACGGTGACTTCAGCAGCCCAAACACACACTCTATGATGTTCCTAGTTTGTGCATGTGCCTCATTATGGCATTCTTCGGTGGGTGTGTGTGCATTTCTGATGGGTGTCATCATCCATGGTTGCCAGCATCCCACAGTAAATGGCCTTGTGGGATGTCCCCTGTGATGCATGCCAGGGCTGCCAGCACATGCATTCATGATAATACCCTGGGCATTGCACACGACCTGGCAGTTGATGGACTGAAATGCCTTGTGATTGACATAGATTCTACCCTCCTCACCAGGTGGTGCCTTGATGTGTACATGAGTGCAATCTCTGGCACCCAGTACCTCAGGGAAGCGTGCTATATGGTAGAAGTGTTGCATACTGCTGGCCCTCTCCTCCGGGGTTTGAGGAAAAAAAAATGTCCTCACTGGCATATGGTAGCATGGTATCCAAGAACTGGTGGAGTACCCTGGATGCTGATGCCTGTGAGATCCCCATCATGTCCCCAGTTGGTCTTTTGGAAAGCACCTGTAACTAGTATCCTAAGAGCTACATATACCTTTGTTTCCACTGGGATGGGTTCCCCTCTGTTGACTCTGGATCTGAGTTGAGGGCAGCAGAGCTCAGTGAGGTCTTGTAGTATGTGCCTGTCCACCCTGTAGTGCTCTACCATCTCCATCTCATGTAGCTCCTGGAAGATTACCCTGGGTCTGAACACTCTTCTCCATCTCAGACTAGACCTATTGTCAGCAACAGGATCAACACTGATCTCAGAATCTAGCACATACAGATGCAGCAGACCTGTAGCAGCCCCTAGCATGCCTTCAGTTAAAAATCCCAAGTCTGTACTTCACTGGTGCAGAGTATGGGGGTGAAATCAGATTGTAGGGTGTATGCAGCCTTTATAGTGCTCTGCTGTAGGTGCAGCCTGTGTGATTGGTTATCTATAATGCATTCCACCAGCCAAGTACATCATTAAGGGGTTTTAATGGCCCTAATTTAAGTGAAACAGGAGTCATCTGTAATTAATACATCATTGGCTTTCTCAGCCAATTTTTTTTTTCTGACAGCCTTCCTTGCTCAGCATAGCAGTTCACCTAGCATGCCCATGCCGCAAAGGTAAACAATGCTCAGCAGTCAAGTGGATGCATCCCCATGGAAGGTCATGCTCAGCACAGTAGCACACTGCACAAACGTGCTCAAACACGTGGAAACACATGGAAACATCTGCCCTAAAGGTAAACAAACCTTAGCAATCAGTGTACACACCACCCTGCTCAGCAGAGCACCATGCCAGATAAACAGGCATCGCTGAGCTCCAATGAGCTTACAAGTCCGCAGACACTCCCCCCTTTGATGTCAGCTAACTCTTCTCTGGACAGCAACATGGTTCTGTGCCTAAACAGATGGGATCTGTGGACATAGATACCCATTTGTGATATTCAGTAATCCCACCTCATTTTCATAGGGATTCATGCACACAACTTGGAAACTACATGGTTCCAGCCCCTGCCTCATTCACAACAGCAGCATTCCAGCATTGTAGATACTCCACATAGGGTCCTATCATGCATCACTATCACATACTAATTAATTACGTTTTTATACTCTTTTTAAATTTTTTTTCATAAACGTGTGTTTGCGCATTGCAGCGAGCCACACAAACATACCCTGAATCTCCTTCTGTTCTGACTGTGCTTCTCAAATATTTTGGAAATATAGGGTATATTTTAGTGCACTTATTATAACTGTAATTGCATTAATATTGCTACAACTCAAGTGCTCTAGGTTGCACTGCATCTGAAGTGTTTGTGTGTTTTAGCTGCTTTTCTGTATATATATAGAGATTTATCTGTATATGTAGACTAGCTACTTATTCTGCTGTGTTACTGCCTCTTAAATCGTTTTTCAGTTGTGCACTTGCCTTGCTTCATTTAAAAAGTTTTAAATTGCTAATTTTGTAGAGTTTTAATTGCATTTACTGCTTAGAACTACACACTCAAGTGTGTTAGCCTTTTCTGTGTTTATTTACTGTATTATTGCATTGTTTAGCCTGTTTCAACAACAACAAAAAAATACTATCTTGTTTGCTCATTTCCCACCTTTTCTAGCCAGTCCATATCCCAGGCTTTTTTCTGTGCTCAGAGCTATCCAGACCTTGCTGTGGTAGAGGGTAGTCCTACTGCTTACCAGTGGGACTGGTGAGCATTGTACTGCCTATCTAACGCTAGAGGAGTGGTTTCCAGCTCTGAAATTGTAATTTTATTAGCCTTTTTGGGCTGATTTCTATCTCTTTCCACTTTCTGGCTTAAAAACACGTGTGTTTGCACATTTTTCACATCGTGCAGCACTGCGAGGCTACAGTTAAACTATTCCAGGTGCCAGAAAGTCTGCTCTTAAAATTTTCCCTTAGAACTAGCTGGTTTCTCAGTAGTAGCAATAAAATCTGAACCCCTGTGACTAGCACTTGCTCTAGAACCTGCTGGAAAGCACTAGGAAGCCTGAAACTGATTCAAGCAGTCAGCTTTCTTTGTCAATAAGGAGAAATTAATCATAGGCACTAAACAGCCTATAATTGCAAAGTACCTTGCAAAGGTAAGGGAAAACAGCTCTTAAACTTTACAAGAAAGCACTAGGGAGCCTGAAACTGATTCAAGCACTCATCTCTCCTTGTCAATATGGAAAAATAAATCATAGGCACTAAACAGCCAGCAAAGTACCTTGCAAAGGTAAGGGAAAACAGCTCTTAAACTTTACAAAAAAGCACCTAAACAGGCATGTCCAAGGGTCAGCTTTCTGTGATTTCTCCTGTCCACCTGGTGAATCTGGGCATACTGGGGCAGTGCAGCAACTGCCTCATGTACACAGACAATCCTCTCCTCCTACCACACAACAACTACAACCTGTGAGAGATGCACTTACATAGCCAAACTGGAAGCAAAGCTCTCTCTGGCCAAGATTGTGCTAGACAGTCAAGAGGAGAAGGTTAACACCTGCATTACACCTCGAGCAACTCATAGCCCTTCAAAACCCACACCATCAACACCCAAACATAGCAACACTAAACCCACATATGTGGAGGCCCTTAACATTAAGCTGCCCAAGCAACAAGGACCTCTGAAGCCGAAACACAAACAAACACCAGTCACAACAAAAGTGACACATAGCTCACAACACCAGTGTGCCACCCAACAACAGCCCCTAAGGCAAGACAATGTACCCAACAATTTAGTCATAGGTGACTCTATAATCAGGCACACTGATGTCCCACTCACCAGGCTGAACAAGGAGAAAATTACAGTCAGCTGCCGGTCAGGTGCCAGGATCTGCCACGTAATGCATGCACTCAAGTCACTTCACAACAAGTACAGATACGACTCTGTTATTGTCCATGCTGGAGTGAATGACTTGAGGCGTACCTCCCTGGACTACATGAAAAGAGACATGGAAGAGCTCTTGGATCATGTGACCCAGGCAGGTATGACGCTAGCCCTGAGTAGCATCCTGCCTTCGCCCAGAATTATACCACAGTATAAGAACAAAAAGATTGACTTCAACAATTGGATAAGCTTCTGGTGTCATTCAAAGGGGATCCAGTATTTGTCTGCCTGGGAAGACATGATCGACAAACCATGATGCTTTGCCAGAAATGGTCTGCACCTGTCACCCGTGGGATTCAGGTTACTGGCTAAAGCTCTTGCCACCCCTATAATGCCTTTTTTAGGCAAGGTTCAAAGGATAAAACCACCACCATAACAGATACAAGCATGCAAAATCTGAAGGTAATGCTACTCAATGCTAGAAGTCTAAACCTCAAAATGCACTCTGTCGAGGCACTCCTAAAAATGGAGAACATCAATATCTGTGCAGTAACTGAGACCTGGTTCAAGGCTCCAGAAAGCACCGCTGCAATACCAGGCTAGAATTCTTACCACACTTTTCGGCCACAAAACCAAGACCAAAACACTAAAGGTGGAGGAGTGTCCATATTCACCAAGGATATTCACACCTCCAGGCTAGTTGCCCAACACAATGCATCTGAAATTCTCCAGGTGCAACTAACACTAGGTAAGACTGCAATCCAAATTGTAGCTTGCTACAGATCCCACACCATGCCCCAAGATTCTCACTATACCTTTCTAAACATACTGGAAAATATTAAGATACAACCAAACACCCTAATACTGGGTGATTTCAACTACCCTGCCATTAATTGGGAAAACTACTCGGGTAGCAACTCCTTTTCCCAACGGTTCTTGGAATTCATAAATTCCAATGCCCTGGATCAACTAATCCACTGTCCCACCAGGGGCTCCAATATCCTAGACCTGGTCATTACCAACATGGGAGATAGATGCTCCACACCACTGGTCACCCCCTCATTGGTCAGGTCTGACCATAAGCAAATCACCTTTGACATCCACATCCCACCCCCACCACCCAGTAAGGAAACCACCTTAAAAAACTTCTCCAAAGCCAACTTCATGCTACTGAAGTCAGAAGTGACAAACTTCACAACACCCACGCAGACGGGATCTGGAAGTTCGACTGCAGAATCCTGCACTAAGGCACTGAACGAGCACATCCACTCATGCATTAATCGTGCCATCCTAAATAGAACCAAGATGCTCTTCTCCAAGTAAAGGAAGCCAATCTGGTGGTCCCCTGCTATAAACAAACTATACAACAGAAGGAAGAAACTGTTGCAGAAAAGAGGAAAATCCCAGGATGCAAAAAACTCCCTCACCAGCCTCAGTAAGAAGCTGAGATCCCTCATAAAATCCTCAAAAGCTAGTTACGAAAATAAAATTGCCAAAGATTCCAAAGACAACCACAAGGCATTTTATAGTTATGTCAAGAATCTAAATGACAATGCTCAGATCTGCTCTGAGCTACAACAGAATGGCATTAAATATACTGATCCCAAGGATATTGCCAATATCCTGGCAGATCGATTTAGTGCCAACTTCACCCCCCTCTCACCCCCTAAATGGCCCATCTCAATACCAAAAGAGTGCCAAATTCCGATAATCATGGCCACACAGGTAGAAACCGCACTCTCCAAAGCTAGGAATACAGCATCCATGGGACCAGATGACATTCCAGGCTGTGTACTACATGAACTAC
>NC_056731.1:1111996735-1112021735 GCF_019279795.1 Protopterus annectens | reverse complement strand
TAAAATGCCAGTTGATACCTTAGCTTAATGTGTATCCATCCTAATAAAGCAAGCTATAAAAAATGATATACTCATTTTGTGAAAAATATCCTACTGCTGCCATTTCACAAAGTTGGTAACTCTCTGATCCTCTCTAAATACAGACCCTTTGCCATAATCAGCCCTTATCAAAAGTATTAAAAAATGTATCCAATCACAGCTTCTCAAATGTTGTATATCAACAACAATCTCTTCTTCCCAAAGTAACATGGTTTCTGCCCACATGGCAGTATAAGCACTGCACTCTTCAGTTTTTTCTGCACCATAAATCACTGCAGAAACGTAGGCAACTTGGTATTTGCAGTTTTAACTGACCTTTAAAAAGCATTTGACACAATTTTCCATAATAAATTAATACATACACTATCCTCACATCTCATTAACCTGCTTTGAAAGCTCCCAAAACAACAGATCTCAGGCTGTAAAATTGCAAAATGCTCTCTCTTTTTTTCCATCAGTAATTGCTCTCCATGGAAGAATTCTTGGGCCACTTCTTTTTAACATCCTCATAAATAATCTCCATAATGCTAGTAAACATGCTACCATAGTGCACCATGCTGAATACTCCATGCTTATCTGCTGTGTAAGTATCCTTGACAATCCAGGAAAGTTAACTGAGGAATTTCTTACTTTTATTAAAAAAATGTCTCTCCAATTCTCAAATTTTCCTATACCCTAAAGTATCCATGGATATATTAAACGACTGTCTCACATGAAAGTTTAACCTTTAATAATGCATTTGTAAACAACACTGAAACTGACCAGGTATTTCATACTAAGCAGTTAGGTATAAAATTTGATGAAAATCTGAAGTATGACCACCATATAAATTAAACTGTTAAACAGGTCCGTCAAAAGCTTGGTTTTCTTTACAAAATCTCAAACCAATTCAGCAAGAAAACATATTGCTCCAACTTTTCTTCTCCTAACTTTTCTCTGTGCTTCTCCTGCCTTAATTAACTAACATGTTACTAAATCCACCCTTCTTGAGCAATGCTATAGTAAAGCTATACAAATTGCCACTAAGGTGCCCTACAAACCCAACCTCTATTTAGCCCTGAAGGAACTTTCCAGATTAAAATCACCTCATTTTTTAACCTTTTCACAATTGCTCACCATCTACAAACTAATTTTTAAACCAGAGCAGTGCCCTTGGCTTGTCAGCATCACCAAGTTCTACTTCTGAATCAGATATCTTCATTACAACAACAAAGCACTTCCTCAGATCGTCATATCAGTTAGTCATGCTGGTAACTCATGGTACTTCTCCTGTGTTATAGACTATTGAACTCCATTGCCCTGGCTATTAGGCAAACCATAATCAACAAGACTATCAAACTTGAGCTCAAACAGTACCTCAGAGTCTTCTGGCCTTGCTCAGGCTCTTCATCAAGTTAGGCTCTCCCCATCTAGAACTAGACAACACCCAAGCCAAGCATCCCTTAAACTCTTGCTGCTCTAGACAAACTAATCTCTTTACTGAAATGGCTAAACTACGGTTGCTATGTGTACACTCTATATTTCTCCAGTATCTGCATTACTTGTATTTTGCTATATTTTGCTGGTTAAAAATTGTATTGTTATTCCCAACAATAGTGTTGGTAATGCTCAATGTTTATCATTTTAGTACTTGCTCTTCTCACATTTACTGCACAATTATTGTACCTGCTCACTAATACTTCAGTGTATTTTATGTATTTCTACATATTTTATTTTTACTTTTATCTAAATAAACCTTTTTCCCCCAAGCCTCTGTCAAAAAGGGGTGTCTCAGCTTACCCAGTCATACCAACCCAGAAAACAAATGCTAAATAAATATTTATATTTTTATATATATATATATATATATATATATATATATATATATATATATATATATATATATGGTTTACTATCAATTTGTCGATCGCAACTTGTGTGATTTTCATTTGTGCGAAAATGTCGATTCACGCTATGTAAACACGAATACCACAATGTCGAGCAGTACAATAGCAATTTGCTGTTGAATGGTTCGATATTGTGGTACAGACCACACTATAGTGGGGATCAGGAAATGTACCCTTTCTCTCACTGTAGTGCTATCCCAGAGTTTGTATATTAAAGTAGCGTGGGTTGAGGGGGCGTAGTACTGTTGTTCCCAGAAGTGTGGTGACTCTTGGAAAATATCAAAGTCAGCATTTGCAGTCATCACACTTCGACTTTATTTCTGTTTCTTCTTTTGATCTACGTGGTTGTGGTTCGACATAACCACTATTCACTGTTGTGCGATCCAGTTAATTGATAGTAAACCTATATATATAGTTTTGATTAAGAAATAAGATTACTCTGATCAAAGTAATACATTATGCTATTTTGATCTAAGAAGAATCAAATGCCATGCTTCTGGAAAACTCTGTGCAATGTATATGTAGCAAATGTTTTTATTAACGCGTTGTACATATGTGCATGCACAAAAGTGTGTGTGTGTGTCTGTGTGTCTGTGATTGTGTATGCCTGTGTCTGTATAGTAACTTCACTGGATGAAACTGCTTTTGTAACATGACTAAATTACATAATTACTCATATACAGAAGAGCAGAACCTATCATTCAAAAAAGTGCTCCTTACTGACAAAATCAAAACAAAATTAATTTCCTCACTCAGCAGCATTAAGCACCGGTTACAAAACGGAGGCATGACAGCTTGAAAGAAAGCATGTATTCAATGAATTAGGCATGCCAATAGCCAAATATATGGCCATTGGCATGAGAAATAGTCGCAAAATTATAAAAAATAACTTTTTTTGGCTGATTTTGGCCGTTTAAGCATAGGGCAGCGATGTGCAAATGGGATCAACCCAAAAACAAGAAAAAAAGTTGGAAATAAGCTTTTAAACCCAAATCAGCATTTTTACATAATAGTCAATGGCATGCATAAGACAACAATACCAGGGAAAAGTGGTTACTAAGGGGGAAGGCTGAATGTGAATGTGGTAACTATGACTTAGCATTCTGTTCTATGCAAATGAGGGGATTAATACTGAATCACAGATTTCCTCTCAGTGTTAGCTTGCATCCAACCATGTAGGTGCAGCAACACCATTGTATAAGTATACGAGGTAGATGACCTCATAAGGGAGAGTGTCATGCATGCTGTAAGCTTACTGGAGCACTGTGGCCCGTGTTTGTCCTTAGCTAAGCACAGTTAAGGAAGGGTGTGTGTCTGTGGCTGCACAGCAGTGTTTATATTTCCTAAAAGGGTGTGCTCACCGCGCACCAGGTTTTAGACAAACAAAAAAAAAAAAGAAAGGAAATAATAGCTCTGTCCACATCTGAACACTGGGTATGCATGCCGCTCCTTGGGTCTTAAATGGGAAGGCAATGGGAAGGGAAAACAGCAGTAGGAAGGCAATCAAGGAGAACTAGCATAGCTGGCAGGTGAAATGCATCAGAATCAGCCAATTACACAGGCAGTAGCCCAGCCCAGCACACTACTATAAGCTATGCAAACACCTTCCAGTGTGGTTTTTCCCTACAAACTCTACACCACTGGTGTATACAGATGGGGAAATTTTACCTAACAAAACTAACAAAATGTTAGGGGTTGCTGTTGCTCTCATACATCAATATGTGCAAGAGGCTGAGGGTGGCGAGGATGTAAATGCTGATGATCAACCTACAGTGAGGAGAAGGAGAAGAGTGTACAGACGCAGGGTAACTTACCTGAGCTGGACATAGTGGAGTGCTATATGGTGGGCAGGGAAATTCTACAGCAAATTATTGAGCTGTGCTGGCCATGACTCACACACAGAATCTACAGATGGGAACCCATCCCAGTGGATACCAAGGTATGTGTAGGCTTAAGAATACTAGCAAAAAGTACCTTCCAAAGGGCAACTGGGGATATCATAGGGATCTCATAGGATTTCATAGGCATCAGCATCCTGGGTACTTCACCAGTTCCTGGATGCCATGTCAGCACATGCCTGTGAGCACATATATTTCCTCAACACCCATGTGGCGTTGACCAGCAATATGCATCTCTTCCACCAAATAGCAGAGGTAGTGGGTGCTATAGGCTGCACACACATACACATCAAAGCAACACTCGGTGAGTGGGGTAGGATCTACATAAACCGCAAGGGCTTCCACTCCATCAACTGCCAGGTCATGTGTGATGCCCAGGGCATTATCTTGAATGTGTGTGCTGGCAGCCTTGGAAGTAATCACGACTCTCACATCTGGCATATGACACAGCTGTACCAGTCATTTGCCAGTGGGGGCATCCCATATGGCCACCTAGTGGGGGATGCTGGTTATGCACTGGAGCCGTGGCTGATGACATCCATCAGAAATGCACTCAAAGCTGAACAAGAACTCCATAATGAGGCACATGTACAAACCAGAATCGTAATAGATCATGTGTTTGGGATGCTCAAGTCATGGTTCCATTGCCTGAACATATCCAGTGGAGCCTTGCAGTACTCTCCAGCTACATGTACACAAATGCTCATAGTATGTGCCATGCTACACAATATAATCCTATGGAAACAGCTGCAGCAGGAACAGTATGGGGCAAGGCCACACAGCCCCCCATCATTGCCAAGGCCATCACAGGCACAGAGGGACTCGGAGGAGGAGCAACCTGAGCCTGCCTATGTAGGCAGAAGGAGGCATGTCCAGTATGCTCAAGCTTTGGTAAAGAGGCAACACATAGCACATACACTGACATGGTAGGGACCCAGGAAATTACATCTCTCTCTGACTTGCACATACAATAAAAGGGATGTCAAACATGAAACTACCTGTGCTTTACCATGTATAGGGAGTGTACTATGTGCAGCTGACATAGTCAGCCCTCCAGCACCGTCTTCAATGCTGGCACAGCCACAAGGTAAGTCACTCTTCCTATCAATTGCTGAATGGAGTAGTATGTTCTGATAGTTATATCTATGGTATGGATGTGAGCATGCAAGGGAATCGAGTTGCTGAATGAGATGGCAGCAGATAGTGGACACCTATATGGGCAGCATGAAATCCATAACAAATACTGATGCCAACAAAGTAGGCAGTACTAAACAAGGTGGCAAATCCCACTTCAGTACATGTGGTGGTCCAAATGTGTGTCCATATGACACACACATCCATGTTAGTGAGGCACACATACCCACCACCAGCCTCAGCCAGCAGGATAGGTGTAGATGACCATAAATAAAGGCTGAGCTAAGGCCTCCAATTGATGACCGTGGTTAACAGCCCCCCTCCAGATCTACACAGACAGACTACAACAGGTCTGGCATTTGTATGTTATTTCTGAAGGGTAAGAAGTCTGAAACTGAAATGTAGGCCAATAAAACCTAAGATCTGTACTCTACTGATATGCCTCCAGTCTGCATGATAGGTCAGAATACATAATGAAATGGAAGTCAACAGAGTACCTGAAATAGCAGTACAGTCATAGTAAATGTTTAAAGTCATCAGGTGTGCCCCCCCCACAATCCTATGTAGAAATATGCAGTAACATGTACATGTACATGTAGGTTTAATAACAGTGGAGCACAGATTACCTGAGCTGGCTCAATCTACAGGATAGATTGTTGCATGTGTACAATATGCAGGGTTAGGTTAGGTTGTTGTGTGTTTAATATTGTTTGAAAGTGGTCAACATGTAGGCATGGAGGGTTGTGTCTGGGTGGCCTATGTCCAGTACTGTTGAACAACTGCAGTGCCAACCACAACGCTTCTTAGCAATACCCATGTCAGCAGTTGTCCATACTCACTGTCCCAGATGTCAATATCTGTCACCATCTTAAAGATGGACATGCCATGAATGTGGGCCCAGTCATACACACAGTACACAGGTGGAAGTACCCTAGACAGAGTACATAAAATGTAACTGTCAACTGCACACACTTTTGGAATTGTACCTACAGGTTAGTAGCACATTAGTTGTCTGTGCAGTATGGAATATTGATGTAGACTGGACAATCAGTGGCAGATCACAAAATTCACAGTTATGAAGTAATGAGAGACTGCCTATGTCCCTGCACAAGGCAGCATAAGGGGAATGTCCCATGTATATCTGTGAGTCAGCTGCAAGAAGCTTCCATATCACACATGCACTCATCTCACCCCACCATCAGACACAGGTTTAGCACAAGTCATATCCTTGCTGTTGGGAATAAGTACAGTATGACCCCACTTCTTTATGGGAATACCCACAGAATGCACCATGCTGAAGAGGTGTACCTTGCAGGTGTGTCCATAGCTGCAAGCAGCACTCTGATAGCATCTAGACCAACGGATTAATATAGGCAGGAACTATTGCCATTAACACCTCACACACTTACCCTGTCACCCCAGGGGAATCCAGTGGTTCGCAGCCTGGGAATGTAGGAGCGAAAGAATGCACTTGCCTGCTACAGATGGCCTGTATCACTACCAAATAGCCTAAAGTCCTCTGTCAAAGGCCTGTGCCTCACCCATAGTGCCAATGTATGCTATCTCATGGGGTCCCAACTAACAACAAAACACAAATGCAAGGCCACTTTGACAAATCCCAGTAGCATGCCCACCATGTCCTACTGCATGAACTGTGGATCAACCCCTAAATACCACTGGGATGAAGGGACAACTATAGGGATACTTCTCAGATATTGCTCGCATAATGTTATGAAGACGATAGAATAACAGTGTGGGGGGTGTAGAAGCATGGACGTCATGGAGTGTGTGAAGTTTGAAACTCTGATGTGTGTCCATACCACACCTACCTGCAAACCCAGTAATGGGTGGCTACAAACCTGCTGATAAACCACAATGTGAAGGGAAACTGACCAGATATATGAGCCCTGCCACTGGGTAACCTGGGTGAATCTGTACAACTGAGAGGTATGGTTAGAGCAGGATATGGCCATTCTGTTACGTCAATATATGTACAAGAAGGGGATCCTCAGCCACCATAGTACCGTGGTGCTGGACCATTTTTACACAGACTCATCAGCAAGTGTCTGCAGCTACCCCTCCAGAATGACATGAGTGTGCAAGAATATGTAGGCTGCAGACCACAATACTTGACACAGCTTCATTCATATTGAATTTCCCAGGAAATAACTGTGAGCAAATAAGTATATCTGTCAGTAGTAGATGACATAATACATCTCAGTGTAAAACAGTACATATGTCTGAATATCTCTGCTAACACCAACCATGTAACACAAGCAGCACAGACACAATAGTTACAGTATCCCACTGTTGCCCATTGTGCCTCCATATTGTCAACCTATCTACAGATATCCTGCAGAAACAGGTTGCTAGCTGTAGTTGTAGAACACCAAACCCTAGAATGAAGTACAACCTACCTGAAATGGATTCACACACTGAATACAGAAGGTCATACTAGGCAAGCTCCTACACTTAGAGAAATGAAGCCCATGTCTGACAACAACAATGGACTATTCATATCTGTTAGTCACAGATGTCTGTGCACACACACCACATTGTACACCATATATGATTTGCACACACATTGGATAGGAATACTCACACATATCCAAGGCCAACAGACTATAATATGTCAAACATACACACACAGAGATGTGGGAAGAGAGAGACAGACCGTGATAAACAGATTTCCATCATGAGGCCTGTCCCACCCAGCACACATCCAATTGACCAATATCACATGATGTGCTGATGTCAATCACTGTAGACATTGCTTTTGGTAGCCTTCAGCCCTATAATATCTGTGGTGTTTGTGATAACTATGTAACATGATAGTACAAATCAGTATTCATCTAGCATTTGTATACCCAGTCCTGTCAATTGTAAAGTTGTGTGTGACTGAGTGTGTGTTTCTAGAGGAATGATTTATGGCCCATTCACACACACTGCACTTCCCATTGCCCATGTTAGCACTCCTGCTGATGTCAGTCACCTTGAAATAACCCTCTGGCCAAGTCTTAACCCTATAAGCTGTGTGGCACTTGTGATACGTGTGAAATACTGTAGTATAGAAAGCTAGTTAGGTAGGAGTTCTAACCCCAGGCATGGCAACTGTGAAACTGTGTGTGTGTGTGTGTGTGTGTGTGTGTGTGTGTGTGTGTGTGTGTGTGTGTGTGTGTGTGTGTTGTGGAGATTAATGATTTTGAGGCCATTCACACTCACTACACCTCCCATTGCCTTACTTTAGCATGTCTGCTGATGTCAGTCACCTTGAAATAACCCTTTGGATAACTGCCAGCCCTATAAGGGCTGTGGCACTTGTGATAACTGTGTAATGCTATAGTATAACATACTATTTAGGTAGGAATTCTAATCCCAGACATGGCAACTATGAAATTATGTGCGTTTGTGTGAGAGACTGTGCATGTCCTGGATGATATCTGATTTTATGGACATTGACACATACTACTCTCCCTTTACCCCTCCTTTAGCACTGCTGCTGATGTTAGTCACCGTCAAAGATATCTTTGGACAGTTCTCCAACATATAAGCTCCGTGGTGTTTGTGATAACTGTGTAATACTGTAGTGTAGCAAACTAGTTGGGTAGGAGTTGTGATCCCAGAAATGGCAACTGTGAAACTGTGTGTGTTTGTGTGAAAGAGTGTGCATGTCTTTGATGATTTGATGGACATTAACACTTACTACTCTCCCCTTACCCCTTCTTTAGCACTGCTGCTGATATTAGTCACCTTCAAAGATACCTTTGGAAAGCTCTCCAGCCTATAAACTCCATGGTGCTTGCAATAACTGCGTAATACTATAGTTTAGCACACCCGTTAGATTGGAGTTCTAATCCCAGACATGGCAACTATGAAACTGTTTGTGTGAGAGAGAGAGTGTGTGTGTGTGTCTTTGATACCTGATTTAATGGACATTGACACTTACTACTCTCCCCCTTACCCCTTCTTTAGCACTGCTGCTGATGTTACACATCTTCAAAGATACCTTGGTACAGTTCTGCAACATGCAAGCTCCATGGCGCGTGCCATAAATGCAGAACAATGTAGTAACAATAACTTCATAGGTATGGGTTTGAATCTCATTCATGGCAAGTATTTGTGTGTACACATATGTATGTCTGTACTTCAAAGATTTTGGCCTCATTTACACTCAGTACACATCTCAGTGCCTGACTTTAGCAGTCCTGCAGATATCATCCACCTTCGAAGAACCTGTTGCCAACCCTAAGCCGTGTAAGGTTAGTGGTTCATGTAATAAATGTGCAACATAATGGACCATAAAAATTGTTAGATAGAGGTTTGAACCTCACCCCTGGCAAATGTAAATGTGTGTGTAAGGTAAAGTGTTTTTTGTGATCTCTCACCACTACATCACCCAATGATAGTATTTACAAGGGCTGGTGATTTTCTTAACCTTAGAAGTAGCTTAGGACAGCATCCATCCTATAAACTCCATGGTGCATGCGCTAAATGTGGAACACTATAGTAACACTACATAGATAGGTAGGGGTTTGAATCTCAGTACTGGCAAGTGTATGTATGTGTCTCTCTGTCATCAGTATCCTGTGTGGGAGTTGTTATGATTGTGTAATAACAGGATCAATTGTGGGGTGGGTTTTCCTAAATTATTATGTTGAGGACCTACTATATGTCACAATGTCCACCTTACAAGGCCAACAGATGTCAAACACAGGAGAGGTTGGTGTAGACAATCCATAGCCCTACATGTGACAGTATGGATTGGTGAACAATATAGGCAAACCTTCTATTACTCAGAGAATACTCTCCACCCATGTCTCATACACAAACACACTTGACTAGGCAACAACCACTATATTGGTAGTTCCCTGCATATTGCCTTGCAGATAGTAATCACGGTGTGATTGCTGTGGTCTATATGCCTGTTGACCACAACAGTGCCACTGACATCAGAAAGTACTTTGATGTGTTACAGCTCCTGACTGTGTGTTATCCAGCAAGTAAAGGACATGGCACACTGCTCCATCCCCTCAGTAGCCAAATAAATGTGTACAGTGGCCCTTTTGCCATGTTCCCCACTGGATGCCTGCAACAACCGTAGAGTCTGCAAATGTACACCACAGAGAGAATACCATGCTTTATACACATGCCCTGTATGGACAGATGCCACTAACTCCACTGAATACCCATATCATGCTGTCAATGAAAGTGCAAGCACGACCTCAGTTACATAGCCAGATCTCACCAAATGAGGTCAGGAATGCTTCATCAGAAGATAACAATCTGTCCGCACAACATGCCCCAGAGACGTCAAGTACACTTCCACAAAGAACATGCATGTGGGACATGTGCATAACCCAGACACTGTCCATGTTAGGAAATATGGATCACATACATGGGAAGCAGTGCACATCACTGGTCATCCACAATAGTAACCTAGATGAGTGGATGCTGAATACAATATCCACCCCTGGGGACTACTCCAGAGTCTACACCCCTGAGCCACACTGGGGATTATTATCATGTTGCCTGATGCCAAAGTATTCCCTTGGCCTAGCCTTGTAGAGTCTTCAGGCCCATTTACCTACTACACACCTGTGAAGCAATGAATGTGTGTGTGTGTGTGTGTGTGTGTGTGTGTGTGTGTGTGTGTGTGTGTGTGTGTGTGTGTGTGGAGATGAATGATTTTGAGGTAATTCACACTCACTACACCCCCCCATTGCCCTACTTTAGCACGCCTGCCAATGTCAGTCATCTGGAAATAACCCTTTGGCTTCATTTTAGCCCTATAAGCTCTGTGGCACTTGCAATAACTGTGTAATACTGTAGTGTAGGAAACTAGTTAGGTAGGAGTTCTAATCCTGGTCCTGCTAACTGTGATAATGTGGGTGTTTGTTGACATCTGATTTTTGTGGACATTCACACTTACTACACTCCCCTTACCCCTCTTTTAGCACTGCTGCTGATGTCACTCACCTTCAAAGATACCTTTGGACAGCTCTCCAACATGTAAGCTTTGTGGTGTGTGCAATAACTGCGTAACACTGTAATAGCAATACATAGAAAGGTAAGGGTTTGAAACTCAGGACTTATACATGTGTGCCATCAGTATCTTGTGTGAGTGTTGGGGTGATTATGTAATGACAGGATCCATTACAATGTGGGTTTTGCTACATTAAATTGAGGACCTATATGTCCCAATGTCCACATTACAAGACCAACAGTTTTCAAACACTGTAGAGGTTGTTGTAGACAATTCACAGGCATAAATGTGTACTGCCATGTGCAATTACTATGTGTCAGTATGGATTAGTAAGCAATATAGGCAACCATTATAATACCCAGATACCACTCTTCACCCATTGATCATACACAAGCATGCTTGGCTCTTTCTCCCATCCTTTCTTACTTTTTCTCTGTATCTCTCCCTCTCTGGTAGATGTGGAAAAATACATCTGTTTTGCATAGGCAGCAGAATTGGAGTTCCCCACTTGCTAACTGCATGTGGAACAGCTGTGGTATCATTCCTATAGCCAACTGCATGGAAATACACTCCTATAACTAAGCACTTCATGTGGATGTTGGCCCTTTTCCTTCACTGTGAGCAAGACTTCATGTGCATGTCTGACAAACAACATCACAGAGGATAGTTGGAAATACCTCTTACAACATACACTGTGGAGACAGGCCAACAAACAGGAGGGGAATGTTCCAGACATGGAGACAGAATGGAAGTATTGCTGTTCTACATTTGCGGTAATGTTGGTTTAACAGGGTTTGTGTGAATATGGCTGTTCTGCATGATTTAAAGTCTAGCATGACAGTGTTATGTGGTTGAGGAAACTCTCACCTGTATAGCTGTCTGCAGACTGGCCAGAGTTTGGAGTCATAGATGTGGTGTTTTACTCACACATTTCCTTTCTTTAAAAATACAGTGGCATACTCTGATGATTGCAGTCAGTAAATGGTGACATCCATGTGTGTTACTTACTTCATATCCCTCAGAAGAGATATGTCACAACAAAGCCTGTTACACCAGCAATTTTGTCAGTTTATCACAGCAATATGTCAATATTGGCCCTGTGTTTGTGCCTCTGTCCCCCAAGTCTGTCACCCTTTGTCCATATGTCATGCAGTAAGAGGTGCATATGTACAGAATATCATTATTTACTGACATCATTCCTGATAACAAGCCAGTGATATATCAGACTGCCAGACATATTATGTATAGTAGGCCTTATATTTGAGGACAAAACCTGGACATTCCATTGTTATCTGTACAGTAGTAAAGTCTGTGTACTTATGGTGATTGTTGACAGAGAGGCAGTATTGTGCAGTGGTGTATTGTGAATATGTTACTTGGCCTGTGTATAGACTCTGGCAGATGTCAGTGTTCTTGGTCCTGTTCTATCTGACGCTGCAGGCTGCTCCAGTTTCTAGTACCATATCAGCGTATATGTTTGTAGGGCCAGACTGAGACATGTCCCATACCACAGTCAGGCAACAGACTACATTGTGAATTGGGCCAGCATATGTAGGGTTAGTGTGTAAGTGGCAAATATGAGGATGGTTTGTTCACACAGTCCATATACTGTACTATTAATTAGGCTTACCATAATGTGACTGTGACTGTGTTGAGATTGGTTGTGGGTATGCACTTTCACACTGGTGTCTATTACTCCATGCTGTTACATGCCTTTAGTGCCTGTTATATTTGCAATTACATATGTATTCCCCGATAGGAAACTTGGGCCAGTGTTGTGGCAGTCTGCCTGTAGTTTACACTGTGCTTGGTGACATGCCTAGCAGCTCAGTATATTTACCTAGTGTGATGTTATGTCCAGATATTTGTCAGATGTACTGTTGCCTGGCCACCATATGTGTTGTGTATTTCTGAAAAAGCAGTGGGATGCTGTGAAGATATATGTCACTAACTAGTGGGACGTATGTGGGCTTGGGACCTCTGCTCCTCCAGTTAATATATGTTAGGACAGACAGGAGGGTGTGAATGCATCAACTGTGTGAGCTTATGTACTCCAGTATTTGTGTTATATCCCCATTTTTATGACTGTAAACATCCCTTTTGTCAGGCTTGGTCCACACTTCTTGCACTAAGGAGTTCTGTGTATAACTCTGGACTGACCACTTTGTTTCAGATTGTCCACATTTATTGGTCATATTTCTGCTGTATTCTGCAGGATCATTACTGTGATTTATATGGTACTTCACTATGATGATTTTATGATGTATATCAGTAACTGATGGTGTAAATGTCATTATTAGAAGAGCTTTTCTACATGTCTGTTGACACAACCCTGATACTGTAGCAACATTCTACATTTATAAGTGCAATACTTACATTACGTTCCCTTGCACAAAGTGGTTGCGAGTTATGGTGCTGAGGTATGACTCCACCACATGTTATGGGCATATGTTATACAAATATATATATATATATATATATATATATATATATATATATATATATATATATGTATATATTTATATATATATATATATATATATATATATATATATATATATATATATATATATATATCTAGACAGATATATGTGTGTATGTACATGTATGTACATGTATACATCTATCTACATATATATATATATATATATATATATATATATATATATATATACATATATCCATATCCTTGTTTTGTGTAAACATGAGTGTTGTATATGCCTTCTCAGATGTATCCCACCATATTTATCTGATATGTGTATATTTAGATATAAAAACACGACTGATTCAAGACTATTTTCAGTAACAAGCAGTAAACAATTGTAGTAGTTAAAGCAGTTGTTCACTTCTATTCAGTACGTGTACTGAATGATATATTTGAACAAGCAAAAGATGTTTATAATGCTCAGATGGCTGAGTGGTTAAATACTGTAACTATAGTCTACAGGATCCTGGGTTCAAGTCTTGCAAGGGCTGTTTATTTTTTTGCTAGGTAGAACAAGGACTGTTGGATACAGAATGGTTAAGGCAGTTTTGAGAAGCTTTAAGTGGGCTTGCGCTGGTTTGCATGACGGTAAGTGGTGCTAACATATGGTTAAATGAAAAAGCGCTTACACCATGTAGGCTTCGCTTACCAGTGGGCAAATCTGCTTAGCATTTACATTTAAGCAATGTTTACACCTGCTAAGCATAGCTCAGCCTGGTAACCATTGATCACATTCCAGTCTGATAAAATAGCAGGGTAATGAACTCTTTAATAAGTGTATTTAATTCCATGTACATAACATGCTTCTATGTGCTGTCATTACAGTAGCAAGGGGTGTGAGTATACTGTATGGGACCCCTGAGTATACATAGCTAGTACCACAGTCTTTCTCTTTGCATGTTTTTCATACATGGCTAGTATCCCAGGTTATATGAAGTCACACTTGCATGTATTGTATCATTACATTACTACTTTTAACAGTGCTTTTCCAAGTAAGAGTAGATTGCAGATTGTAGTAATGGAACCATATACCCCTGCATGCAAAGCTGGACTTTGAGTACTGACTATTGTGTTCTTGGTGTGTGAGCTGTATGTTATTAATTATCTCCTATTGGATATTGATCTGATATGTGGATATTAACTGTAGACCACTATGTGTTTAGTACATGTCATTGAGGGCTGCTGTCAAGTAGTAATGGCATAGCTATCAGTGTCAGACATCTATCTGTCAAAACATTCCTCCTAATGCATAACCTGTTGGCTATCTAATTTCTGTCTGTCCTCTGTACAGATGTGCAGATGTCAGGTATCCATCTTGGCTGCTTACAGACAATCTCTGATTGACTGACATTGACATGTCTGCCCAGATGTGTTATGAATGCAACAGCTAGGAAACCCCACCCTGTATGCAGCACATGCCATGGATACCTCAACCAGACTACCACAGTCAACAGAACATGCTTGGGTACAGGTCTCTAACCCAGACACTCACCATGTTATGTAATAAATGTTGCATACATGTCAATTGGAACACCTCACTGGCCCTCTGCAAAAGAGAAACAGATAATTGGATGTTGAATTTAACTGTCACCCTGGGGATCATTCAAATGGAATTGGTTGATAGATGGTCTGCTGACAAATGTCAGGTGGCATGATACCAGTGTACTACATGCCCTACTCTTCTCATCTCTCCATAGACATTAGCCGGGTACATACCTAGGAACACCTACACCTATGGGCCTCAGTACTGATAAATGTGTCAGTGTGCATTACTGAGAATAACAGTGTCTGTGTGTTTGTAGACTTGTAGTTGAAAATACTCTGAGGGCCTTCTTACCCACTACATCCCCACTGCCATACTTAGAAATGGCTGCTGCTGTAATTGATGGTAAATGTACCTTGTTACACTCTTTACCCTATGGGCTACCTGGAGCTTGCAGTACCAGTATAACAGTGTTCTACAAATGGGTAGATAGGCATGAGTAACCCTCTGAGTCCTGGCAAGTGTGTGTATGTGTGTGCGTTTGCATATTTGTAGGAGACAGCATTTAGAGGCCACATTCTCCAAATACAATAAACCTTGCCATACATTATAAGGGATTGTGATGTTGTTGACATTAGGAGAATCATGACAAACCCTCACTCTACTATCCCTGTGGCATGTGCAATAAATGCATACTCCTGTAGTAGTACTGATTAGATAGACAAGGGGTTGTATTGCAGTCCTGGTCAATGTGTGATTGTGGGTATGTCAGAGCATTATCATGGGTTTCAGTGAGTACAATATCCAATGTGGGGTGTGGGTGCTGGGTATTCTGTCTTTACACCATGGTACCCCCAGTACATGTCCCAAGGTCTACTGTATGAGGACCACTGTCACCATCAACCATACAGGTAACTGATTACACTATCCAGCCAATGATGCATGTGCTGTGTGCAAAAACTCTCTAACATAATGGACTCACTAACAAGGTAGTTAGCACTGCTAAACCCAGGTCTGTCAAATGTCTTTATGACTATATGTGTTTGTCAATGTGCATATGACAGTATGTCATACTATGTATTGTTCATTAACACCTAGTACATCCCCCATTACCATACTGTACAAGGCCTGGTTATGTTTTTCACTTAACAGGAAGCTCAGGACACACCTCACCCTAAAAGCTTTGTGGTGTGTGCAATTAAAGCCAAACACATTAGTAGCAATAAATACCTAGATAGAGGTTCTACTCTCAGTGTTGCCAAGTAAGTGTGTGTGTATGTGAAGGGATCTACTTCAGTTTGCAGAAAATATATATCCTAGGAGTTCATTTTGTCCTAGAACTAACTGGCTAAAGGTAACATTTCAAAGCAATCATTCTGTGGGAATACATTCAAGCAAAACTAGTAGTGGATGTGTAAATGCCCTCTTCCCCACTTTACAGCTGTACAGTGATACTGGAGTTGGTATATATATATATGGGTGTGATTGTTGTGGCCACAGCCGCCCACATTGGGGTTACAGTTGTGGGTATCCCACTGCTTAATGTGCTGTTATACTGTACAGTTTATGTTAACAGGTTAAGTAATTGTTAATCACACTATGTGTGGTTCTACGCCAGCCCACACCCTCCAAAGTGGGGGGCTGTGCCACCCACACCAGCACACCTATGTTTACCAACTCCAGGAATGCACTACATTGGGGAAGAGGATATATACCCTGCCAGTACCATCATCAATGACATTAAACTGGTGAACTGATTATTTCCTGATGTGATGTTTTGGTAATTTGTTCTGGATGAAATTACAAAGGCCAAAATGACTTCACTGCAAAATGAAGTACATCCATGTGAACAGTATTCTCTGTGTATTGCATCAACACCAAAGCCTCTGTGTGTGCGTTATTCATGGATATTTGGTGTGTGCTATCCAGTACACTTACAATTGTCCACTGCAGAAGAGCTGCTGACATCAGCCACCATGCACTCACCTGTATACACCCCTCAAAACTATCAGCCATGTGGCACATGCAGTAACTGTTATACAGACCTGTTTCCTGTGTTCAGCTGTACCTGGGATATGTTACAGTACATGTGTCACCACAGTACTACACCCTTGTAGGGCAGGATAGCAGGCAAACATCCTGCTGACACATAGACACCTAGAACACAAACAGAATACATTATGGAGACCACAACCAGTCAGTGTTACTAACAGCTATAATGCATCATGGCTGAACAGCTACACACCCTGATGTGTAAGCATTAATCATTCCAGCTGAAAATACATTAAACAGCATTACATTGTTAAACCTTAGGACATTAACCCTGTGTATCAGAACCATATCAGCATGTCCCTGCATCAATGGTATGGGTGACAGGGATGTCGCACAGGTATCATCATATGCACAGGGTTTGTTGTGGGTTTGCCAGAGACCTAGGCTGAGCCATTTGGTTGACATCATGTGTGTGGGTTAGGAAGTTCTTTATTAAATGGTCTGTGCAGATGTGGTGTGTGTAGGTATGAAGGTGCTCTAACTGTATTGGTGAAGTGTGTGTGTATGTATGAACACATCTGCCATGTGGCTGAACTATACAGGGGTTTGTTGGACAGCTGCAGACTGTACATGGCAGGGTGTACAGTTTACTGTCTCTGGTCATGGACATGGGAACTGTGCCTGCCAGGGTTTTCACGGGCACTACCAGGCAGAAGCCCAGATATGGTACTCTCCCCTGATGATGACAATTGTTCACTGGATCCACATCCCTGTTGGGACCATCCAGGCCACATGCACGTGGCCTGCTGCATTGTGGTATAGACAGCTCCTCCCTGCAGTGCTAGTGCTGGTACTATCAGTACAGGAGTGGCCGTGAGTTGTTGCACATCCATGTAGACCTCCACCTGTTGGTGTTGCTGACCTATGTCCACTTGGCCACTGCCATACTCCCACCACATGCTTTACCACAGACACCACACGGTTGAGGATTCCCACCATCTCACTCAACAGTCTATCCAGGACCTCTGCAAAATAATGGTGGCCACCTGCAAGATCACAGATGTTTTCAAGTACAGCAGAATGAGTAGCCCTCTGGAGCCTCAGACTCTCTCTGGTATAATATTCCATATGTGCCTGTGCCTCCATGATGGCCCGATACATGCATCTGGTGACACCTGCTGTGGCACTTCTGCCAGGGGCATAATGGCCAGGTCTGGGTGGAATTACATAGGCCAAAATGACTTCACTGCAAAATGAAGTACATCCACGTGAACAGTATTCTCTGTGTATTACGTCAACACCAAAGCCTCTGTGTGTGTGTTATTCATGAACATTTGGTGTGTGCCATCCAGTACACTTACAATTGTCCACTGCAGAAGAGCTGCTGACATCAGCCACCATGCACTCACCTGTATACACCCCTCAAAACTATCAGCCATGTGACACCTGCTGTGGCACTTCTGCCAGGGGCATAATGGCCAGCAGCTCTCCCATGAGCACCCCTGTACATCTGCCTGTGTGGTACTTCACTGGTCATCTGGCTATGGCTGCTGTGTACAGACACACTTGCCATAGTCTCCACACTGTCCTGTCCCATGCCACCACTTACCAACTGTCCCTGATCTATGGCCACTGGTGATGGGGTATGTATGGGCATTGTGCGTGTGTGCAGGGATCGGGTGGATAAAAGTGCGATGTCAACTGATGGCACAGCTCCAGACCCTGACAAGCCTGCCTGTGCCTCACCATGCCTATCATCATTGTCAGAGTCTGTATGGACACTAACATCAGTTTGCCTGCAGGAGGGACCCTGACCCACCATGCCACCTGTGATGGGCAAACAAAAATGTAATATAAGACCTGTACATTATGTTTTACCTCTACATACACACACACACACACACACACACACACACACACACACACACACACACACACACACACACACACACGCACACACTTACAGGTCAGGTGGCACAAAGATATTACACAGACCTCTCATTACCCAACAGTCAACATGCATGACATATGGCACTCAGCAGCATGCACTGCAGCCATACTCAGTCCTTGTTACCAAGATTATACATCTCTGTGATGCATAAGTTGTGTTAGTAGGTGATGCCCCTTTCCTTGGAACACAATGGATCCAAGTACACATTATTGCTGTGCACCTGTACAGCACAGTGGCATGTACTGTGTCCATACCTCACTAGTGGACACACCATTGCTGAATGTGTATATGTGTGGCAGTTATGTTTGCTCTGTTGCTCACAGTCCCTATGTGTTTGTCTGACACATACCTGGGATGATATGAGGACTGATGTCAATAGTTAATGCCTGACCTCTGATTTGCAGATCTCATCATCATCAGTGCATGTATGAGCATTAACATCTGAATACACTGACAACCTTCAAAGCTTTATGTGGATATGAGGAGTGCACACACCCTTGATGACATGCCAGCCTCTTCCATGATATGCAGTGGGGCCACAATACTGCATATGTTAACATTACACACACCTGATATGTGACATATGACCTGTGCAATCAAATGCAATATCAAACAAATGTGTTAGTCATGCAGATGCTGAATGAGATGCATACAATATGTGGGTTGCATAAGTGTGCACATACTTAACACAATGGTATGTTGCAGCACCTGTTAACTGAACTACAGTAGTCACTATTCCTTGAAGGGGTATACTAGCATGGCCCATCTTCACTTGCCATTATTTGGTCACTCCACCCTACAAATGTCCCCCAACTCTGCCAGATTGCAAGGTCAGTTCATGTGCACAGCCCTTGGAGGTCACACAGTGGCTTCACTATTGCTGTGTATTCAGGGTTATGTCTGGCACAATTCATGACCGTGACTGTGTTCAGATGGGTTCCGGAAGTTTGCTCGAATGAGCAAATGTCCAAAACCCAAATGGTCGGGCATACTTACGTGAAAGTGCTTTTCATCAAAGAAGCACTTTCGTGTAAGTATGCCTGTTGCTGAGGCTGTGCTATGGTGCAGGTAAGGGAAAATTCCCTTTTCCCCACTGTAGTGCAGTCTTGGAGAGAAAATATTGGGGGGTGTGGGGGCACAGCACCCCACATGTGGAGTTCAGTTGGGTGAAGCCCCATGCTAAAATGTTAATGTCATGTTTTTTTTTTGTAACATGCTTTAACGGAAGCCCTTTTTCAATAAAAGCACTTTTGTTAAAGTGCATTCGGTTGTTATGGATTCGGAAGTTTGCTTAATCAAGCAAACGTCCTAGATCCATTCAGACACAGTCATTCTTAGCAAGCTATGTATGCTTCAGTTCACAGTTGTGTTTCAGGATGACACCCCTCCCCATCCTCAGCCTTATTGCAGATGCTTGACAACTATGGGCCACCCATGAGTGTTATTTTTCAGTGTTCCAAATTCTGAATACCATGTCTACCAGCTAGTTCTTGCTAATGAACAGCAAAGGTGTACACTAGCACCAGCAAGGTAAAAATGGGGATGGTGGCCCTGAGGTGAAGTGAGGTGTTGCTTGTGCACCACATGTATCTTTATGAATACTGTCTGTAGGTTTCAGGCTTGATCTCATGACAATATTACACATTGCAACACATGCCTTTGGAGATTGATGTTATGCATATGCTACCTGTAGAGAGCCCTGGCTGATGTTTCCTGTGGAACACCTCTTCCGTCTGATTACCCTAACCCATAGGCCACACTTATGCAGATTCCAGGCAATTGTCGACACAGGCACTGCACAGGCAATACTTGCTAGATATTCCTGCAAGTCCCTCAGTGTTGCTGCATGTTTCTGGGCAGCCTCCATAACCAGTTTGCAATATATGTTGTCATCTGTGTTGGATTGGCATCTGTTTATTTTCTACATTAATGTTGTCCCATACTTCATAAACACATACATGACTGTCTGCACTGTTTGCCATGGTATATGTAATGGTGAGGTAAGGCTACTTTTCCCACTCCTTAGTTCTACCTTTAGGATATGGGATCCATTTCATGGTTTGTAAGATGTGTGCAAGCCACGGTTGCCTCTGTTGCAGGTAAGTGGGCAAATGTCATGGGCATACTTCATGGACAGCAGACCACTACTTGGTGTGACATTGAGGCCCTGTACTTGA
Organism: Protopterus annectens; assembly: GCF_019279795.1. Taxonomy (NCBI): domain Eukaryota; kingdom Metazoa; phylum Chordata; order Ceratodontiformes; family Protopteridae; genus Protopterus; species Protopterus annectens. The sequence goes on along the minus strand of NC_056731.1, from coordinate 1,112,000,707 downwards.
TGGAAGGTGTATACTCAAGAAGAGTGAATAATGTCAGTACCTCACAAACTGCTTCCACAATATGTTATTTGGAGTGCATGCACACATATGGTTCCAGTGTTTGTTCAGGTATATATTCCCCATATTTGTTGTCCTAGCATAGGATTTCATTTTACACATTTGTTGCTCATGTTAGGATCACATTACAGGTTGTAAAAGGTGTGGAATGAGGTATCGTGATATGCCGTTGTTTAGATCAGGAACAATTGCTATTGTAATAGTGGTATATACACTGTTGTAGCCACTGTATAACGGTAATGTTTCAGACCTGTCCCTACTGTAGGCCATTTGTCCCACTGTTATGTTCATCTCTGTCCACTCATCTTGCACTGACAGGTTGTTAGGTATACTGCAGGACTCTTACATACCCTTTAGATATGCCACCATGATGACCACTGTGATACAGTGTAGTTAACAGCAACAATAAGTGAACATGTACAGCATGCATTATGGGTAGCATTATGGGTAGGTGTGTTAAATGTGTGCATGGCAAATAGCATGGCCATAACATGGCCAGTGTATTGGCAAACCTGAACAAAACAACTCCATACTCACCAGCTACAGGCTGCTGCCCCAGTTGTGTATCAGAGGGACCTAAATAGTTGTATGAGAGACGTAATGTCAGTAGCCACACCTGTGGTATTGGTACAGGGTGGGAGCAGCATTTCAACACATCAACAGTACAAACCCAAAATACTACAGATTATGCACATCTGTTCATTACTGCACTGCAGCAACCGACTATCTTATCTGACATATGCATGTAAATACTTTACAGATGAAAATGGATAAGCAACAGTGGTCTACTAATGTGCCCTGGGGCCTTACCTGCATGCTACTCATCCATTGTGTGGGTGGCTCCCACCTCCACAATGCTGTCTTCAACTTTCTTGGCTGGGGGCGGGTGCTCCAAGGCTGGCGAGGAGCTCCTCAGCATGTGTCAGTGGGGACTGGATGGCAAGACCCCCACCTGTGGCTAGCTGGTCCCTCCTAACTGCAGCAGCATGCTGACAGACGTGGTGGATCAGATCTGTGCAGCGATACCGCACCTGCTCATAATTGCAATTGTGCAGGCTGACATCATTTACCCTGTGGATGAGCTCGTTCCACAGGGCGGTCCTCTCCTGCAGATCCTGGGCCCTGTGTCCAAAGAGTATGGCATGATGGACTATGAAGTACTAGATTATTGCATCATTTTTCAGGGGTGTGTATACAGGCAGACGTTCCTAAGACATTGCACCTGGAAGACATAAACAGGAAAAAAGGTCAGAGGACCTCATACAGTTGTCCACATGCACATCAACAGAGGGTATCACTTGCAAATAATCCAAACTATACCATAACACTGTAAGCTGTCATGGCTTGTACATCTTGCATTACATTCCTGGTCCTGAACTGTCCAGTACCCCCAATGTTGGACACTTAATGGCATAATCCACTACACACCATTCATTTCTGTGTAGAGGGATGACAGTGGTCATCTTCCATGTGGATGGTGTATGGATGATGGCATGTATGTGTTTGACTGTAGTGTTTGATGGGACTGTGAGCACATGCCTGTATTCATGTAGGAGGCAAACTGTGATGTTCTCATGCCCCATGGAGACTTGCTTTTGTTGCCATCAGTTGGCATTATGTCCATGCTCACTACTGATGTGGGCAGGACTGTGGGTGATGTGCATATCCCCCTGTACTACTGTTGTGGACAGAGTGCCACTGTTCCTGCCTATCCTGTCTGATGCAGGTTGCCTGTATCCATGGCATGTGTGTATGAGGTGTGCTGTACCACCAGTACAGGTTGACTTGTGTTACTGGCTCTGAGACTGCGTACATATGTGCAGACATGGTTGCAATTGGCCTTGGTGGTTTGGAGATGTCTGATTTCTAGTCATAGTCAGCCTTACAGGAGGTCACCTGTGAAGCTACACGCTTGCTCAGATAGAGGTGCAGTTGCTTCCAAGTTCTAGTCTGCACCTATGTGTCCCTGTACAGCCACTATAGCAACCTATTATGTGCTTTGTGTCTTGGTGGTGCCCACCAAAGGGGATTACTCTATCGTTGGTGGTGGATGGTTGTACAGGTAAGGTACTGCTGATTCCATATAGCTACAGTGGATATGAAGTGTACACACCCCTGTGGATGGTACTTGTGCAACTGGAACATGACCCCACAAAAGCACATGTCAACACACTCCCCACCTGTGATGTGTCCTATAGCCTGCTCAGTTCAATAGGGAACATAACAACCTGTCCTGTGGAAACATATAGGTTCATAGGTGTGTACTAGGCTAATGGCCCTGGAACTTTTACAAGCCTAGTCCATAGGATTACCCTGACATCGTTCCACACAACCTTAGTTCCCAGTGCCTCTGTCGAGTAAAGCCTCTGGAGTGATCCCTGTGATGAATTTTCTATTTCCCATCCACTCATCAAAATTTGTCTTGAAGAGGGCCAGTGAGGTGCTCTACTTGACATGTATGGGGAGTTTATTCCATAGCATGGGCAGTCTCTGCATTATGAACCTGTTGCTCCAGCATATTGGAAGAAATAGTCAGTACAGTAAGCCAGCCCAATGTGTGTGCATACCCTTACACTGATATGTTGTGTATACACCATCTTGGTTTGTACTCTGACATCATATCACACCTTCACATGGTAATGGTTGTTTACCTTCCATGAAACGGGTTTTTCTTTTTCAATAGAATTATTCAGGTTATGGGTCACATTTGAGGTGAGAAACATTTTGAAATGACTTCCTGTGGTCTCATTGGCATACAGCACACAGACCTAGCATTCCAACAGGGGTGTGTACACTTTGATATCCAGTGTATATGGGTGTTGATATAGCTGTTAGTGGTAGGCATGAACAGTGGGTCATAACACAGTAGTACACTTCTCTGATAGCATGCCTACTGTAGTACCAATATAAGTGTCACGGGAATGCAACAATCAGTAGCAATGACAGTGATATTACACACATGTGCAACATGCACATCCTATTTTCTGGACTGCTTGTGACACGTTATTACTTTTGTGCATTCTGGCTGAACATACGCATACATACACATCCTCAGGGGATACCTGGTACACATTTATGCTCTATGTCATTATGGCACATGGTATTTACAGTCTTGCAGCTCAATCATATGTCTTAACCTGTTATACCAGGACTTATGGTCATTGGTCCACCTCACTGGGTGACAAACCAGGGAAGTCAATTTTGATAACGTATCAATATAGCAGCCATAACATAAGTATATGTGCAAGTGACTACAGATATCTGTCACAACTGTGAACTTTGTCCAGAAGAACACTGTGCAGTTGAATGTTATTAATTCAGTATATCACATGCAGTTTAGCACACACATCTGCAACAGTGCTTTATTATGCTCATGCCCTATACAGGTATCCTAGATTTACAATACAAGCATGTATAATACTCATATTCACAGGTAACATATGGATATGGGTAACATCCCATTAACTGGTCTAGCAGTGGCACAGACACAACTGTTTGACAGACATTCTAGTGGTTGCCATATGTGAGCTGTCCTTTCCCAGGGTGTGTCAGGCTCCTCAGCTGTGACCCAACCTATCCACCTCTTAGAGCATCACATGTGGACAAAGCCTAACATTAGGGGATATATAGGGACAGATCTGAGATATGCCTATTACAAACTTATGAAGTTTGTGCATGATACATTTCACATTACCTTGACTGTTCTGAAGGTAGTGGTGGCTGAAATTCATGTGTCTGTGATGACTTCATTACTTACACCTTCAGCTATTTGCCAGACTACTATAGATGTTTGGAGGAACAGAAAAACACTATGATGGTTAAATCTTGACATTCTCTGCAGATATGCACAGTTGACAGGTATGGCCCACTGCAGACAGAGTCAGATGCTATGTCCATAGCATTTGTTCAGCAGGA